>NW_027280004.1:0-136617 GCF_046629955.1 Centroberyx affinis
AGTTAAATAATATTATGGTATGGGCCATTTTTTGATTTTGTTAAATAGACTATCTTCATCCACATCTTGGTTGCTTGTCAAGATGGTTGATGAAGGCTTGTCAAGCTCTGACATCAATCACTGTCACCTACTTTTGACAAGAACATCCTGATTGAAACATGCATACTAATATGGAGATAGCATGATAACTAGCAAGCAGACAATATTTCCTTCTAGGGGGAAAAAAAATCTATTGAAGTTCTTTTGTCTCTGAATATATCATTGGTTCTTGCGGCTTCACAAACCACCAAAATAGCTCTTTTGATCTGTGCTGATGCTCCAGAATCAAAGCAAGTTGGTGCGGATGGGTCACAGACAAATTGATGCTTTGAGTAAGTGTTGCACCATTGAAAACAATTGGAAACATTTGAAAACGTGCATGAGACTTCTAGTGTGTTTCTGCCTTTAGATTTAAATGGTAGATTTGTGTCTTGTAGCAGTGGTTCCCAAAGTAGGGTCCAGGACCCTCTCGGGGTCCTCAGCAAAATGAAATGCAGTTTGCTTTCACTATCACTGTTATTTAATTCACTATAATTTAGTACAAAACAAGAATGACTGACTGAAAACAGCACATAACTTTTGATCATATTTCACTCTCTACACTGTTATCTCCCCAACTACAATACAAACAGTTATGCATTTCTTTTCTAATTCATATCTGACAACAAAAATGGACAGGGATCCCAGGGACAAAATCTTATCAAATGGGGGTCTGTGGTGCCTCATGCATATTTGTATGAGGGTCGCTGACATAAAAACGATTGGAAACTCGTGTTTATTAGCATGCACATAGTAGGTTACAATCAGAATCCAAAGTCTCAGACAAATAGAGAAGGTTAACATGCAAACAAATTGTTCTTTATGAGCAACTCATTTGATTCACAAATGTGTCGTCCCTGCGGCAACCTGACCTGCTAAATCTTCTTCTACCTCCTTTCTCCCCCGTGGTGGAACGACTTTCCCATCCCACCTTGAACAGCAGAGTCACTCACTATCCTCCTGCATGAATTAAAAACTCGTTACTTCCCCAATTCCCTATACCTTCCTGGCAAATCGTCATCCTCTACTTGTATTGTACCTGATCTTGCCCATATCTTTTTAATAGTGATGGAAAAAGTAAAAGCAAAGTTGTAAAGCATAGGAACCAATAAAAGAACAAGTACATGTAGGCTGTTTTAAATAAAAAAAACTATTAAAAGAAGTTACCAAATTTTGCGAATCTGATCTCATAGCTCCACCGATTGTTGTAGCTCCACCCAACAGTCTTGATCTACTATTTTATTTTATGTTTTTTATTTTATTCTTCGTCAGGTCTTTTGATGGAGCAAGAATGTTGTTTGAACCTACTTTGAGTTTTGCAGGTTAATCCTTGCCCAGCACCAGTGAAAGAGGTGTATGTGCGTATTACTTTGATTTACTCAGTGTCATTAAATCCCACTGTCTCATTCTCAACTCACAGAAATAAGGTGTGATACTAAGTAAATGGAAGTGCACAAAATACTAAGTACCCTACAAAGTAGAAGCGGACAAACGAGTGTGTATTTAAAGGTTTGAAGGCCTATATAGGGGTGTAGCTAGGAGTCATGGGCCCTATATGCAAAGGAGGTGACTCTGCCCCCCCTCCACTTTCCTCTCATCCCCACACCACCATTATTCCATCTTTGACAAACATCTGACATCAACAACTCAAACACACCTCCACACATTCATTTACTAATCAGTCATCAGACACATTCTTAATTGAAATTATGTGTTTTGGGTGCTTCCCTGATAGCGCTAATTGGTTGCCATAACCAACTTTCACCTGTAATCCCCTTTCAGAATCTGTAGGGAGGACAGATTAGTTTTAGTCTGCACAATTTGACATGTGTACATACAGTTGATGCATCATATCTTTTGAGAAAGGTGTATTTGTTTGCAATTTTGTAGATTTGAACCAAACCCTGTTTCAAAACCAGAGCAGTGTGAAATCAAAGTATAAAATATTCATGAATCTACCACAAAATATATTTCAGTGCAGACACTTAAGACACTCCCTCAGTTTAGGGCCTGTGGGTAGTCAATAACAACCCCCCCCCCCCCCCCCCCCCCTCCTCACTCATCCACCCTCCCAACACACACACACCCAACACCCCAGGGCCCATAACCTACCATAACCATCAACTTGTTACGCATTATATTGAGTGAAGTTTGACTGCGCTAGTTACACAAAATTCCTGAAACAAGTGAAACTGCATGGAAACAAGTGTAGTTATCTCACCTCATCGGCAGAATTTTTCTCTTGGTTTAAGTAAAATAAGATCTGAAGGCTGAAAATGAAACTAAATGACTTTTTTTTTTGCAGTGTACATCTGACTACAACATCAGACTCTTGGCTCCCACAACAGCATTCCTCAGCGCTGAATCAATAAACAGACGTTTGTTAACACTTGTGTTTTTCTGGTTTGTGTCTTTGCATACGGAGTTATAGCTCAAGCATGAATATTCAGGAACTTATCATATCTGTGGCAGACTGAGGCTGCTTGTCACTCTTTTTAATGATGGGTGTGTTTCTCCACATCGGCTGTTTACACTTGAAGTTTCCTGTAGGCATCGTTTAGCTGATCCTGTTATTCGGACCAATTTAGTCTGAGTGCTATTTTGTGACATCCAATTTCTGTTGTGATCTACAGACAGTCTTTCCTAAAAATTGGTATCATTACTTTTTCCACATCTCGTTGCGAACAAAAATGATTACAGATTTAGAATTTAATTTTTTTTACACATTGACAACTTGAAATCTTTCCCCAAAGCAGAGTGTGTTGTGACTCAGTTTAGGGCATTTTGTCACATGCTAATTTGTGCTGTTAAGAGGAATAAATAGACTAATTGTCATTCCTGAAGAATTCTATATTTATTGCAAAACAGTTATTCAGATAATTAGCCTATTCATAATTCTACTTGGTGTCAGTAATTTCAAAAGAGATGCTCTAAATGTTTAATAACTAATATGACAGCTACTTTTGCCCAGTTGTCCACTGAATAGAGACAAAATCGATCAATCAAATTAGTTTGGTACCACTGACCCTTATGTGACAAGGATTATTAATTTGTATGACAATGATTATTGATGACTTACACCGATCAAAGTTAATGTTGTGAAAAACACATGACCCTCTAATTCCCACACTTAACAAAATGCTATAATACTTTAATCATATTCTGGATAATACATAGTGGAATTAGATGTTTTTCTATTTCTGATAACACTGTACAGCACAGAAACATTGTTTTTAATATTATGCAATGAAAAATGATCTCCATTTACATCATTGGCTTTCTTATGTGCCTCACTGCCAGTGTGACCCTTGTCTTCATAATGTATGTTTCAAAATATAATGTATATGTTCTATGGATTAATAGAAATATCCAACAAAAATGCAAAGATTTCAAATTTTCACTATCAGGTATTCAAAAAACAATCATCACCTAACAGTCATGTCATCTAAGACTTTATAGACTGTTGAAACTAACATAACCTCTATATGAAGAAGGCAAACATTTGTAGTTTCAGATTAAACATCCCTGTGACGACTAGCCTTGGCCTCTCCAGGTTAGCCTATGTTGGATCCTAATGGAGCCTTTGCATTTCATTGCATTAAATAAGTTGCATTAGCCTGATGGGACCACAGATTTGTACGGCTCTGCGTTATCACTCTACAATAAAGTAGCTTATTCAAGCATGTGCTGATGGTGCTCATGCAGAATTTAAGACACTGTCATATTGTTATGGGCACAATTGCAAGCTGCCACATAGAAAAAGTGGCTGTTATTGTTCACTGATGGCGGGTTACACATTCTGCTTGTTTATAACACCAGTAACATTTCTAACGGCATAGATTATGATAGTCTGTGTAGCCAACAGAGCACTTACCACTAGCAGTCCATACAAAAGCTTTTGTTTCAAACCAGGCAGCTGCCTCTCACTCTCACAATTTGGTTTAATCTGATGTCTCTCATATGTGAATGGAATCTCTAAACAAGATTTTTCAAGGTTTGTGCTTTTATAAGTGAAGTCAATGGTTATTCATTGTGCACATGACAATGGCTAGATTTGAAATAGCTGTGACTGAATGCCGACCTCTGCATTTTATAAATACCCTTCTCTGGTTGTTCCAGTCATTCCACACAAACTTCCCTCTCTGTGTGAATATATCATTAACGCTGCACACATGTTTCAACTTGCTTGGTGTGTCGTCTTCGTGCAAGGCAGTGATTTTTTCAAAAACAAAAACAAATGACTTCCACCACACAGAGCTTGAATAACTCAAGCCATTTTCATGTGTCTTTTTCTATCTGTATGTGCAGGACTGTACACCGTTTCAGCTACAGTGACATACACAAAAAAACACAGGGAAAGAGAAGAAGAATGAGAAGGAGAGAATCCCCCTCCTCCTTCACGCGAAAGGGGAGACCACTGAAAGGAAGGAGGAGGGATGAAGGAGGGGGAGGGTAAACACACCCAGACAGAGCCATGTCTGACATCCTCGCTCAGTAAAAGAAGGAAGGACTGATACAAAGCCAGTGCGACAGAGAGGAAGAAAGAAAGGGAGGGTAGAGGGAATAAATGCAAAAGAGAGGCAGGGGGGGGAAAACGGGCGAAAAGATGCACAAGAGCTGCATCAGTTCTTGTCCAGAAGGAACAAAAAACATTGTGTTCGTGAATGGGAGCTCGTGAGCTCACCCACAAGGCGAGTGCAATGAGAAACCAGGCAGAATTCAGACGCTGGTGTTGCTGAGCACCAATCCTCTCTCTCTCTCTCTCTGTCACCACAGGCTAGGATTGAGCCTTGCAGTGATTTAGGGAAGGGTTCAGGGCTGTAGGATTTGGAGCTTTATGTTTTAGGGAATATGCTACTGGAGAGGATTTGAACGTGCTGTTATTGCAGATTGAACACAGCGTGCGACGTGGAGACTCCTCCGGTTCGCTGTCCTCGGGGCTGCTCCCCTCCCTGCTGCCTCTGGCTCTGTTTGGGCTATGGTCCTGACTGAGAAGCAGGGCATCACCCAGATGCAGGGCACAGACTGTATGGGAGGTTAAGAGTGTAACCACCAGAATGGGAGCCAAACAGATGAAATGGTAAGAGCCAGTTTTCAACATATTCTCATTATTATTTTAACACCATGTCACTCTGGTTGAACTCAGGAGGCTGTTGTTTTCACCTACAATGCATGTGCCCTAGCAATAAAAAATAGGCCTGTAGCCAGTCAGGCAGTCGACTATTGCATCTTGATAAACATGTCCAGTCTTGACAATCTCACTGTTAGAAAGATATTGGTAATTACAGCATAAAAAACAGATATTTTGTGTCCTAGTTGTGCAGAGTCTTTTGTTCCGCTGTGTACAGTAGGTGTGGGTGTGTCTCTGTACCAGTTGGAGGTGGCTGCGTGTGTCAGTGTGAGCCGAGAGCCTGCTGCCTAGCAACGGCCATTTAACTTCAGTCAGCAGATCATCTGTTCGGTGATCCTGATGAAGACCAGAAATTCGAAATTAAATTAGAAAATCACATATTGACATGTTTATTTGTCATATGAAATTGATTGTCCTAGAGTTAAGTAATGCTTGCTTTGGGAGAGTGAATCATTTTAAAATGCTAACCTTTGTAGCTACTTTTGGTATTTACCAGACAAGGAAGTAACTCTTTAAAATGACATGATAAATAATAAGCCTACATATTGTACAACATTTTCATATAAAGTGACAAATGTAACAAAATGCCCACATATGAAAAAAATACATTAATCTGTTGCAATGAAGCTCATCTCTTGCAAATCCGAGTGCTTAATCTTTGGCTTATCTCATATAGTTCATATCTATTTGTATGCTGCCTGTGTTGGTGCATCAGATCAGCAGGGAGCATCTAAAAGAAATTAGTTAGAGTTTATTGAACTAAACCCTGAGACAATGATAGAGGGTATCTTGACAATGTCATCATCTGCACTGACAAGATTAGCTGGAACCATCTGCTTTGGAGCTGCTTCCCTTTGGAGAAACACTTAGGGAAAATCACAGCAGCTTCTGATAAGAAGCTTCATGTTTTTGTTTTTTTTACGTGACCCAGTGCAATTATTGTTTCTCAGAAGCTGGGAGGAACTATCTAACTGAAGTTGCTCAGTGTGGTGAATGTTGCCAATGTACCAAATGTACCAACATTTCTTTCTGTTTCATCATTAAACTCTCCTTATTTAAAGTTTTAAATTCAAGCAACCATGATGGTACTTATGTTCACACCATTTCCAATTAATCAGTAGCCAACTTTGCAGCTGACAGACAGGACATCAGTGACTAGGCCCACATCATTATAAGTTATATGTACAATGCAAAAAAATTTAATTCCATATAGTGGCAGTGTGAACTCAAAAGTGACAGATAATACCCGTGTTACTGTTTACAGTCTTACTGTTGCGATTTAGCTTGCACTGAGTAATGCTATTAGATAAGCAGAAAATCTCATCAGCTATAATCTAAATCTTGCTGCATATGCATGCTGAGGAAATTTTAACCGTGAAAATGTATTCCTTCAGTACCTTCCTTGGTTCCTCAAGACTGTTTTAGCCCAGAGTTCCACAGTTTTGTTTTTTTTCCTTCGCAGCTTGGTTGCCTGAGGAGCAGAGTGATGAATAGTGATGCTTTTCTATCCCTTGTCTGGCATAGAGTTTAGGTCTGACTCCACAGAAGCTGGGTTGTTTTCCCACAGACACAAAGGGAAGAGAGAGGATTCCCTGCTAGGGAAGCATGTATAATGCCATAGGTCACAGGTCACAAATAGCTGTATCCCATTTCTAAAAACACACCAGAGTGAACATGACAAGCGGCCTGAACCTCAGGGTGCTGGAAATGCACTCAGCGTACACAAAGATCACAAAACACATACTAAGCAGGAGCTGGAAGAAAACCAGCCATTCAGAAACGATGAAAACGTTATGTTTTGAAATTATGGCCCAAGGGGAATCAAACTATGTAAAGAATTTCCGGCCTGAATAATGACAGACTTGCACAAATTCCTGCCCTGATATTTTCTCATCAAGTCTCAATCATTTTATGTGATTGTCTTTTAATGAGGTTTTATGGTTAAGTAATGTATTGGCAGATAGTCAATGATCTTTGTACTTTGTACTATGGGAATACTGTCTGTATAGGCTAACTGTGGTCAAAGTTTAGGAATTCATTTTAAATGTTTAGTCCAGATGAGATTAATGTACAGTGTACTTGGGGAAGAATTTATGTCTAGCTTCCTTTTATGTAACTAGGACTATTTATTGCTATTTATTTGGCACAAGAAATGCAAACGCACTCATTCCTGTCTTTGCCCACCATCTGTTCCAGTCTCAGCTCAGCCAGTCCCGCTCACTCCCCCAAAGAAGAATATGTTATCACCCAGTCCACTGACACCCCCAAAGAGGCAATAGTCAACGATCAGTCTGCGGACCAGGGGGAACCTCGGGATGACAAATCAGAGCTGACAGAGAAGAAATCTGTTACAGGTTGGCTGCACATCAACTCTTGTGTAGCAAGATCCCATGCTACTTATCCCACATACAAAGAAAACGCTCCCATGCCTAGTCTCCCTTCTCCCTCTCTCCCTCTCTCGCTCCATCTCTCTCTCTCTGTTATTCGCCCTTTCAGAGGAGGTCTCTTTGTGTGGTTTGTGTCCTACCATGGGTCATGATGGGCAAGAGGAGGAGAAATCATGGGAGGAGCAGCTGGACGCCCACCAGGAGCAGCTGGAGAAGGAGATGCAGGAGGCCAGGAGGATGGTGTTCCGCCTACAGGTAACTCCAGCTGACAACACACACTCAAAAACAGACTGCACACCTGCTATAAAGACATCCAAAGAAGGCATACGCACTACATATGTATCTGGGGCAGGTAACAGCTCAACTAGAGGAGAGATTTATCGCTTAAGTTTTATCTAATGCCTGACTTCTATAAATCTTTCAGAGGTAAAATCAATATAAAGCTTGACCAATGTAAACATTATGTCAGTGGCGAGGTGATGGTGCAGCTTCGTCAAATCAACAGCCGTTTGGTACAGTACTTTCGGATAAAGGTGTGTAGAGACATTTTATAGATGCTGCTTCCATTCAAGTACCCTTTTCTGCCCTCTAAACACATGATACTGTCATGTACTACACATGTCCAAAGCGAGCGCAATGCTCTTGGCAAGGTGTCCAGTTCAGGTTAAGGTTGAGGTTCATTAATTCTTAGAGTTTTCTTAGAGTATTTATTGGACTTTTTGGTACAAAGCAGACACCATCTGCATAAATTTCCTCCAATACAAAAACAAATATATTAATTCTTAGAGTTTTTGTTGTGTCTCTGAATATATGTGTGCATATGTGGATGTGCATGCTTGTATATATGGGTGAGAGTAGCTGACTGAGATGGAGAAGTCTGTGTCTGTGGACTCCTACAGGCTTCTCAGCTTTGTATATTAAATTATGAGCGTCTGTTTACAGGCCTTGTGTGTGTATTCCTCCTCAGGCTTTGCTGTTGCATGGCTCACTCCCTGAGGAGGACCAGGATGGATCTGTGAGCTTCGGAGATAGCCGGGCTAATGCTGAGCAGCAGCTGGTACGGTGCCCTCTCCCTGCTAACTTGATGAAAACAGCTCTCTCTCGCTTGCCACTCTTGTGTGAAGTGCCGGTGTCAACCCGTCTGTTGTGACGATGTTTTCACCGTCACTCCACTTGAGAGTGGCTTGAGAGAGCGCAAATGAATCTTTCTGATCTGCTTATAAGCCCGCCGTCATGCAGGCCCACTGCCTCCTCATAAGCTCTGACATTTTTCCATTCTCTAATTATGCTGCTCATCCCCTCTCCCTTTGAAGGTTCTAATCCGCAGTCGTCTGGACCAAAGCATGGAGGAGGCCCTTGATCTCAAGGTACAGTAAGTAAATGTAATTAGGTTTAATATAGATGAGCTGCCATGTGAGCAAAGGGTCCCCCCCTTCTCTAATGTCTGTGTTCATTTGTCTGGTTTGTAGAGGGAGCTGCTGAGACACAAACAGGAGGCGCGCCACATTCAGGCCATCAAGGTAAACCCTGCCAACCTAACCCTCTTACTCCAGCTTGGTCTGTTGTGTATGAATTAAAGGATATAATTTAAGATATTCCACTCTTGTCCCATCCCCAGACTGATGGTTCTGCAATTTCTGTAATACACAATGGATTTTTTTGGTCGCATTTCATGTGATTTAAGAAAATGTACAGGTGGGTGTGTGCTATCGATAAGGCCGACAGGTTCGGTGTATCTGTATGCAGGTCTCCTCTGGAAGTTTCTTTGATCTCCCCCCCTCTCTCATTAGGATGCTCTGCAGCAGCGCATGGCAGTGCAGGAGGATGCTGTGCTGCAGCTAAAGCAGGAACTACTGAGGTGCAACATGGCCAGAGATCAGCTGGAAGGGGAAAATGTGAGACAAGTGATGATTTCCTTTTGACATCATAAATATTTGACCTGCTTGACCTGTGGCTCCCATTTATGTGAAAGTGATACAGCTCATATACAGTATCAAGTGGATATATTTATGTTTTCAGGTAGAGCTCAAACGCAAGTTGAGTGAACGGAACAAATTACTCAGTGAATATGAGGTAATCTCTTGATTTTTTCTTACATTTGAATGCATTACTTGAATATATGTATATACAATGAGTTTTAATTTATTCAACCTTCATGTCACAATAGCAGCAACTTGGGAAGAAGGACAGACTACTGCAGCAACAGCAACAAAAGCTAGATGAAGCTCAGCATAAAGTACATGAAGTCAGCCTTGGACGGGTATGGATCAAGAAATGTAGTGCCAATCGATTTCAAGTATACTACCATTCCTTTGCATTTCAAAAGACCTACTAATCTGTACGTTGTATTGTTTTCCATTTAACAGTCATTTAGAAATGAAAGCAGCAATTACAGTAACTCAGTGGCTTCAACCTCTCCTCCAGTATTTCAACACAATGCACCGGTGCGTCTAATATTCAAAATTATTTTTTCTATTTCAATCAGTGTTTTAATAGTAGCATTACTTGCTGTTTTAATAATAGCATTACTTGCTGTTTAACATGTTGATGTTGATGGCTTATTGCCATAAAATGATAAACAATCTACATTTACAACAATTGTAGCAAGAAGCTTTATGTCACAGTTTTTTGTTTTTTGTGTGTGTGTGTGTGTGTGTGTGTTATCAGGGAGAAGAGCTGCAGCTAGTGAGGGAAGCCCTGCGTAGTTTGAGGGACAGCTTCTCTGGTCACGACCCGCAGCATCACACTCTGGACACTCTAGAGCAAGGTGTGGCCAGTCTCATGGACCGCTTACACACTGTGGACACCCAGCGCAGGCAGGACAGAGGGGTACACACTCTCACACACACACACACACACACACACATACAGTTATGCACAGTACATCCACACACTGTATCACATCGGGCACCTGATGGTTGATGAATAAACAACGAATGACATTTGACTGATTATGATGAGTAATTGCTTCTTCTGCTAGGAGGAATTCAAATCACCGGGGCGCAGAGCCAATCCGACAGACCGGGACTCCTGGCCACCAAGCTCAAGTGAGACAAACAGAATCCTTGTTTTGTTTAGTATTCGTCATCCTCTGACTGAAACATTACTAATTCTCAATTCTCCTTGTGTTTGCTGTTTTTGTATTTATTTCCAGAAATGGCACACTCTCACAGCAGCCCGGGGTTGGACACCGCCGTCTCCACTAAAGTGCTCTACTTCACTGATCGTTCACTCACACCATTCCTGATTAACATCCCAAAAAGGTGCAAAATACATCATTATATGTTGCATTTGTATTACAGTGTTATTGTGTGTTCCTTCAATGTAGCATGCGTGAGTTTAATGCAAATTGTTGTTTGGATCTGTATATTTTTCAGTGGTTGTGCTTCGTAGGCACATGATCAGAACTATATATAGATGGTTAGATGGCTATACTGGTGAAATATGTCTATTTGGGGTGGAGAAGGTAAGTAAGTGTGGTGGTGGAGTTGCTTGAGCGTGTGTGTGTGTGTGTGTGACTGGGCAGACCAGCTCCCATGTGACTGACAGTGTATACTTATAGGTTGGGCGAGGTGACACTGCGAGACTTCAAGGCTGCTGTGGACAGGCAAGGCAGTTTCAGATACCACTTCAAGGCCCTTGACCCAGAGTTTGGCACAGTGAAAGAGGAGGTAGGCGTGGCAGTAAAATTATAGACCCCACTTCCTCTCAACTCAACTTCACCAGCGAAAGACCAAATGCCAACTAGACGATGCAGTTTTACATGGAACAGTGTGGGCCGGCTGAAAGCGCATGAAATGTTGAAACAGTAAATACATACATACATGTATGCAAGTCCAGATGTACACACATGATCACCTAATTACATACCTACATGCATACTGACGAATTGACGTGCATGCTATACCTAAAAATACACATACACACAAAGATATGTATACAAACACACAATTAATTTAAAACACAAATTAACAAGAAAGGAATGATTAACTGACACTGTAGCCTATAGAATCTCATAGGAAATTGGGTTACTATCTGATAAGCCAAAGCCACATTGACAAATCACAATCAAATTTCATATATAGACTAAACCTTTTTATGGCTTGACATGTATGCTTATAGTACACTCTTGCACACATGCACCAAGTGTAATGATCATAGGTTAACAGCCAAACGATATAAAAAGATCTAAAAAAGATATAAAAAACTGGGTAGGCTACATTCATTTTTGTATCTTGGTCTTCTGAAGCTATGTATCCATTTTTGTATCAATATGTCAAAAAATTGAAGAAGCCTACTATAAAAACCTGTTTTTCAAAATAACAGAAAATCTAATATGCTGGACCTGGATGGTGTAAGAGGCAAATTTGTAGATCAACAATAGCTGGAAGTGTGTGCAAAGTGCCATGTCTCTAGGACCAACGGTTGCAGAGTGTCCTTTTGAAATGTTTACTTTTGACCAGTGGTTACAGCGCCACCATCTGATATATTGCTGTTTCATAATTCATTCTGCACATCTAGCTGCACAAGTTAAAGTTTGAATGGAGTTGAGTTATGTAAGTCCAAACTTTTGGGTGGAAGAATAAATAAATAAAGAACTACAGCAACAGAGGTGTGCTTGCTTTCAGCTAGCCCACCACTTAATAATTGTAACTGTTCCTGCTCTATACTTTAAAACACTGTAGGGTGGCTGACTGATTTCCATCACAGAGAATCAGAAAATTCTGAATTGATTAATTTTCAGTGTTTGTCTGGACCTTTGTACAGACCTTTGTATATATGCAGGGGTGAAAGGGGTACCAAAACTTTTGCAAAGTATTGTTACTTTGCTGATATTTTAAGCAGAAGTAAAATTACTGGTGTAAAAATACTTAAGTAAAAGTAAAAAGTAGCTCATTTAAAATGTACTCAGAGTAAAAGTTACTGAGTTACTTTTTAGAGAAGAGAATGTTGTTAAATGGACAAGGACAGAGTTTAATCTAGATTATTTTAATTGGAAAAATTAGAAATTACAAACTAAAGAGCAAAAACTAAGTAAAGCCAGATTACTCTTCTCACTGCAAATGGCTTCACAACTTGTCGATTTACACTGGTCCAGTTTCTGTTCCTTATGGAGAGCCATAAAATGTGTTCCCTGTAATGGATGATTTATATAGCAATACTGTAACAATACTTGGCAAAAAAGTACACAAAAAAGCTACTCAATTGCATGTAAATTAAATGTAATGTAATTAGTTACTTCTTGTATAAATATGAGTCTTTCTTGGATATGTAAAGGTTGAAAGGTTCTGCTCTGGCTCTCCAGGTGTTCCAGGACGGAGCGGTTGTGCCTGGCTGGGAGGGGAAGATTGTAGCCTGGGTGGAGGAGGACCATGGAGAGAGGAGGTAGAGCTCCAAACCACAGATCACCACTACAAACCTCAGCTGCCACTGGACGAGGACGCCATTGAAAAATATTGTGATTCCATAGTAGAGAGTAGTTGTACACAATAAACTGGGACCAATGGATCTAACACCGTTTCAGTACAAAACCACATTTTCAAAGTGAATGTTTCATATGAAGAATTTGACTTGACATTTTTGGTACCACTTTATTTGAGCGAACACATATTAGACACTTTTTTTTTGCAGCTTATAGATGTGCATGTAACTACTTTAAAGGTAAATAACGAGCTTGCTGTGGGAGAACTAGCAATTAATGGTCAGTAATGTGAGAGTAGAAACATACTGACTAAAAACCAAGTATTTACATTAGTAAGTACATTGATTTAGAATTCATAATAACACCTTATATGCTGTGCAGTTATGAGCCGTAATTAGTGCTTAGTATGTGAACCTTAAAATAAAGTGTTACTGACATTTTTTCACAAGTTCTACATTGCCAAATTGTGATATTGTTGTTCTGCCTAAATTCTGATGTTTTAATAAACATGAATTATTGCATGAATATTTTTTTTTGTCAATTATTCCCACAGCATACAGTAATGAGACTGAACACCGGCTCCTCGCCATTATACCTCCACTCATACACCCACATATTCATAAACAAAACCCACAGATTTTCCATTGCAGTCAATTAATTTTTGGGTTAAGAATTAAATCTGCTGTAGCTAATCAGCCCACACGGCACAAAAGAGCATAGTGGCATTTGAAATATTTTGGTTTTCGTAAAGCATCATTTTACAGGGAAGCTGTTTGTTGTTAGCCAGGTTCAGAGGCACAGCCTGTGTCCCTCCATGACATAAAGTGTGTTTAAAAGGCATTTCAGATTGCGTAGCATCAATTCAGCCTCTCTTGGTCCATTTACTTTGAGGTACCTTCAGTAACAGAATTTACTCCTAGCCCCTCAATTTCATCAGGCCATTGCCAGCAGGAGGACTAATCACCTCCTGGGTCTCTAGGTGTGTTGCTCCACTAAGGAAAACAGTTTCAGATTGGATGGTTTTCCACAGATCATTTGATGTGTCACAGAACAGCCACACTCAAAGTGAGGCTTCGTTTCTTCTTGTTGAAGGTGGCGGAAGCACTCTCCTCATTTACAATTTCTGGGAGCTGCAAAAGGAGATGGTACACATCCTCCACTTCTAACAAGACATCATCCTGCAGAAGAATACATTCAGCACATTGTAAGACTCACAGTATTAGAAACAGGCCCACTATGTAACCTTGTTATGAGAAATAAGTACGCCCTGACACACACACTGGGTTCTAAAATGGTTCATAACAACTCAGTCAAAGGGAGGGTGCAACCACTGACCTTGGAGATGCTAAGCTGACACTCTGACATGGAGCAAACCTTTGGCAGTTGCACTGTCAGCTCCACGCTGCGAGGGATGCCCACAGCATCAGTGTTCACTTCGAGTTGGTACTCTGGCTTCTGTGGCTGCACTGTGAATGAGCTGGAAATGACCTGGATCAAATTCTTCTTTCTGTGCTCCGCGGGCCCCGAGA
The DNA here is from genome assembly GCF_046629955.1 of Centroberyx affinis. Taxonomy (NCBI): domain Eukaryota; kingdom Metazoa; phylum Chordata; class Actinopteri; order Beryciformes; family Berycidae; genus Centroberyx; species Centroberyx affinis. The sequence goes on from NW_027280004.1 coordinate 14,548, forward strand.
TGAGTTGGGCTGCCGGGTCTTCTTCACTTTCCTCCAAACGAAGAGAGGAGATCTGCTGTAGGAGTTCAACTGGGGTCTGAGTGACTGTAAAAAGGAGATGAGCATAAGGGAGACCAGAGGTTGTAATTGAAACAAATCTCCTTTCAGCTACACATTTCTACAAACTAGTTGTGGTACAATGTGAAAGGTGTTAAAGCATCTGCATCAAACTAAAATAACTAAATCACAGATGCTTTACAGTGGCTTATCAGGGGCGATAGTTCTTGTCGCTCTACCTGTATCAGGTTGTTTGCCGCTGTTGGGCTGCTGGCGAAACTGAAGGCGGCGGTACAAGTCATCCAGGCTACCCTTCGGGCTACAGCTGATGACGGTGTACTGGTGAGATAACCTCAGCCCATGCTGCTGCTGGGTAAAGCTGAGGGCCAGCATGTAGACCTGGTCCATCTCCCTCCTGTCCTTACATTCCTGTAGCACTGCAGGGCTTAATGCCACATCCAACACGGTGTACCAGTCTATGCATAGGGAAAAACATAGGAACAATATATCAGTATCCCTATGCAAAATGAAGGGGAAAATGGGCAAGGCAACGGAAACCTCCCTATTCAGGAGTCTCTTTTACCTCTGCCTTCATCTGTGCCTGTTTCCAGTTTTCCTCCCAACACAGGTGTTGCTTCACTGGGATCCTGAGGTGCAGGCACACGTCTCCAGCCACATATATTGATGTACAGCAAACCTTTCTTTGGTTCCTGTTACAGACACAGATGTATTGTCTGTCAAGCTGTCAAAACCTCCCTCACCATCACTAATTAAATCATGCACAGACACAGGTGTGATAGCTATACTGGGACATTTGTGATTGACATAAAAGTCAATTATTTTGTATGCAACTGTGAGGTGTGCATGTGAGACAGAGGGAGGAGGGAGAGATAGAGTGAGTGAGAGAGAGAGAGAGAGAGAGAGAGAGAGAGAGAGAGAGAGAGAGAGAGAGAGAGAGAATGTACTGTTTGCCTTTCTTTCGTGTTTCTTGATGAGCAGCACTGTCAGTGACAGTGCACATTTGCTTTGGCAATATTGTTACAGAGCTGTTATGCCATTAAAGCTTGTTGAATTGAATTGAATTGAGAGAGATAGAGGAAGTGACAGACAGACAGACAGACAGACAGACAGACAGACAGAGAGATAGATAGCACTCAAATCAATGCAATTCAGGCTTGCAGAACATTAAGCTGCTGTTACCTACCAGTAATTCAGTGCGCAAACAGGAATCAAGCTCGGGTGCTGCACTGAATTCAACTCCCTCCTTCATCTGTTTTTCAATGAACCTCTGGTAGGCTTTGGGGTCATTCTGAGAAAGATCATCCAGCATGGACCAAAACTGATTGACCTGCTGCAAAACATCCTTTGGACAGCCGACGAAGGACATCCTAGGTAGGTTAACTGGTTAACAATAGCTAACGTACGGCAAGACAGAACAGCTGGAAAATCGTTATTGTGTACGAGTTAACGCTAGCTAAGTAAAGTTAACGTTAGCTCGAGAGAACTAGCGTTAGCTTGTCGACAGTTTAGTTGTAACTGAAAGCGCAGCTAATAACTATTAGGAAGAACCCTATATAGGAAGAAACTGTAATATATTAAAGATACTGACAGAATAATATAACAGCAATATTGCAATGCACCTTGGTATCCGGTACTGACAAAACCCAACTTATGTTTTTCCCTGTTGCTATGGAAACTAGCTGAGGGGTTAACGTCACACAAATGCCACCTGGCGGGGAAAAGGAGACAATAAAAGGGCTGTAGGTCAATGATAAAACTGGACACAGTCTGTTTGGAGGCATAATTTATATTCAGTACATGACAAATATAACGTAAAAATGCTTTTTAATCTCTGGAGTATGTGTGGTATCAATACAGTACATTATATGACAGACATTTATAGTAAAAAAAAAAAAAGAAAAAAAAAAAGAAAAAGAAAGAAAAAAGATTGCCTATGATTTTCAAATGTCTCAAATAGGAAATATCAGCAGCATCCTCTGCTGGTATGTTCTTGTCCTTCACGATCCCGCCTCAGTAATTCTGCAAAGAGAAACAATATTGTCTATGTAATAGCACTCAATTATTTGGCATCATGCAATTTCAAAATTGCCAACCTGAGATGATTATAGGGCCCTCTGATATTTCCATTCAAGTAAACATATTTGTATGATTGGATCATGTCTGTTCACCTCAATCATGTCATAGATCCAGCCCAAGAATTCAGCCACTTTGGTGTAAACCCCAGGATGGTTGGGCTCGGCACACCCTGTTCCCCAGCTGACCACACCCACCAACCTCCACACGTTGTCCTCCTGGCAAACCAGAGGACCCCCGCTGTCCCCCTGCAGAGGGAACAGGCAGAGGAGACATTACAGACCGACAGGCTTTCATTATGTCAAGGCTTCATCAAAAACAAATCACAGAGAAGCAGATAAATCTTTAAAAATGTATCTGCAAGGAACTGATGGTGCATTCAGCTGACCTGACATGCATCCACTTTTCCCTCAGTGTATCCAGCACAAAGCATCCGTGGAGTGATCTCTCCATTGTACATGCAGGAGCTGTTGCACTTCTTTGTGCTTATTAGCGGAACCGGCGCCTCTTTCAGGGTGTCAGGTATGTGAACTGAGGAAGAATCGCATATAAAGCTGCAGTCACAGATTGTGTCACCACACAATCTGTCATGATGTGTGAATTCAGCTTAGATGTAAATTATTTTTTACAGCAGTGCAGGAATGCCGTACCATCGTCCGGCTGTGTGTAGCCCCATCCGGAGATCCAGCACTGCATCCCTCCTGGAAGATCATAGTCGTACTGAGGCAAGCACACAGGCCTGATGGTATCTAGAACAAAAGACAAACATTTTGATTATTATAAAACCACTTTGAACTTCACTTTACATGCAAAGCTGGCTACCAGACTGACCTGAGAAATTCAGAGGGGTCCGCAGCTTCATCAGGGCTATGTCGCTGTCATGGCTCCTGTGGTTGTAGTTCTTGTTGTAGATGATCTTCTCCACAGCGTATCCAGTGTGCTGAGCCATTTTAGCCGAGCTACGCGTCACAATGCCGGCATAGACCACCCAGCTGGACACCTGAGGTAGCCTGTAGCTGACATTTGAGGAACAAACAAAGAGGAAGCAAAGACCAGTGAGAGAGAATCCTTCTCTGTTTGATGCGATTCAGTTGCTGATAACTGATTACTCTCCTTTGTGGAGTCCGTAACCTCTGACCTTTAGTCCTGGTAAGGCCTTACTTGTGCACACAATGGGCGGCTGTGACCACCCATTGACTGTTGATGATGGAGCCTCCACAGGTGTGGCGGTTGCTGTAGTAGAGGCTAACTTGCCAGGGCCACCTCCCCAACGTGGCCTCTACTCCCCCTATTATCCTGGGCAACTTGGCTCGTGTTCCACACTCTACACAGAGATAAATTAATGTAGCGTTTTCCTGAGTTATTTATGGAACTAGGGCTTGGTGTTAAAGTAGCTTAGGTGCAAAGTCAAACAAAAAGTTATGTTAAACTTACCAAAACATTTCAAAGCTATAACCTTCCCTGTGATACAGCTCCCCCTAGATGAAAATAAATGAGTTAACTAATGATGCATGATTCATGTGTTAGTAGCCATAATTTTCTCTGCACCATTATAAGTATTATGTACTCAGACAAATTGCCTTACCTGAATTGCCACATATTTTCCAGATTGTTCTTGTGTTCTGAGGTAATTTGTATAAAGCCATCATTATAGTTTGGCCCAATATCAGTTAGATTCACTCCTTTATGCTTGGTCAGTCTGGAAAGAGAAAGTATACAAATTGGGTGGGAGTCAGTAGTAAGATAATTCAGACCCGTGAGGCATGAAGCAAGCTTGTAAATATGGTATTAACAGGCCATAAATAAGCCAAGCCATCAACCTTGGCAACACAGGCTAAAGATTAAACTGTAAGTTATTGAGTGGGCGCTCGGTTCTCAATCAGTGTCAGGAACCCAGAGCTATGGGGAGGTGGTGTGTGATCCTGTCAGCGCAGCAGACCAACCTCAGATAGCCCAGCTGACGGCAGACCAGCGTTCCCAGGGAGGAGTTCCACCTCTCGTAGCACACGGGCAGCCAGGTGGAGAGCTTCTCCAGCTGGATCTCCAGGAGAGAGTTCTCTGGGCTGATTCTGTAAAACACTGAACCTGATTGATTGAAAATCCCTCCAGAGACAAGCTCAGTCAACAGTAATGAACTAGCCTCTTGTTTGAGTGGGAAATGAGTAGGAAAAACACTGGTATCTATGCTAATGTAGTCAATACAAACAGATCATTATGTGTGATGTTTTGATGTCAGTCAATGGGCATATCTCAAGAGTGACCAAAGGGCTAGAAGAAACAGCTGTTGCACAACAATTTTGTCACTATTCAATTTTAAACCTCTTCAGATATGAACCATTACTCCGTTGACTATGATTAAATACATAGTAGCAACCACAGAATTTTGTCCTGCCCATTTACTCATATGACAGTGAAACTAGGGCATGCTTCCAACGAACACCAGAGACTTAAGGTGACACAGACCTTTCCTGGGGTCGGACACAGAGATATCCTCAGTCACATTGCAGAAGGACGTCTCCTTGGTGTCTCCCAACCCTGCTGGACTCTGGGAGGAGGAAGGCCTCAGCAGAAGTCTAACTATATATGGAAAAGTTATAATGAATTTGGCTGTCAATCAGCCAGGTAGGCAGGCAGACTTAACATGTTCATTCACCACCTCAGAAAACTGAACATAACTGATGTTACAAAACTCCAGAGTATCTCTTACAGAATTAGCATAAAGAACAGACAAACCCTGTCTGGTACAGTAGCAAAATACTATCAAGCAGAGGTGGGAAGAATACTGAAGCAGCACTGCTCCTTAATTTAAATTTTACTCAAGTAAGAGTAAAAGCAGACAATAGCACAAGTGAAAGAGTAGCTCACTAAAACAATACTCAACAAGTTTGTTGCTTTTGAGCAAAAATCAAGATGTTTTGCAGGTTCCAAAATCTTCCCTCCACAAATTAATGGATTACTCATTTTGGCATGGTCCTTGAAAATAAGTTGATGGACCTTTATCAGCCAAAATTTGGGGGATATTTCCTTTTTAACCCATATCAACAAAGCTATAGTATCAGTTATGCTGGTATGAGAGTTCTAATAAATGCTCTCATCACAATTACATCAAATAAATCTTACTCCAGAAAAAATAGGAATGATGAATATTTAATTTATAAAAGATTCAATTAAATAAATGTTGATGTCCAAAAATACTGAAGTAAAAGTTTAAAAACACTCTGAACACACTGAAAAGTAGCGTTGACCTACAAATGTACAGTAGCCAGAGTTGTTGTAACTCGTTTACAGTTTAGTTTACAGTTTCCGGTTACCTTACTGTTAAGCCCATTTAGTGATTCTTTCATGAGCACAATAACTCACCTAGAAACCAGACACCCACAGCTAAGCCTCCCAGGAGTCCGACTGCACACACTGCTGCCAGCAGTCTCACCAGTCTATGAGCTAAGGCAATAGAAGAGCTTGGATTTAGTGCTATCTGATCCCAGATACGAGCTGAAAAGAATGTTAAATGTCAGCTGATACATACAGTACACTGACACACAGCAGTAAGACAGTGGCAGAAAATAATAAGCCGCACTCCATGCACGCACCAAGCTAAGCACATGAGCACACTGACAATATGCAAGATAAGGGACAGAGATGGATGCAATACGGTTCACAAGCAACTCTGCACAATGGCATGTATGTAAGGAAGCAGTGTCATACCTTCTGATCAATGCACTGCAGAGGTAATGGTTTAATGAATTGCAAAGTCATACTCCGCCTTGTATTTTTGGACATGCAATACTGTGTGTTTTAACTAGTGAGACAGCGTAGCTCACCTTGGTTTGTGCACCAATAAAGTAAGATTCCTGCTATATTGCCTGTGGTTTGACACCCATCACCACTGGGGCTTACCGTGGGTTGTAGAATGAATCCCCTTTATCCAAGCATGGCAGCCCTGGACTCCCTTGGCCCCTCCCACCTCTGCCGTTTTCTCTGAGTGGAAAGGATGACTGACAGCTGCAGGGTTCTCAATCACTGATAATGTGTCTCCATCAAGACTCTGTAATGATCATAGTAGGTACATTATATCTCATTTTCTCCACTAAAGTTTTGGCAAATTTGCCTCTTTGACACAACATTTTTGCTCCTCAATTTGCTCCTCAACAACAGCACATACGTCAGACTCTATCAGATTTAATTAGGAACATTGTAAACCTGGATATTAGGCACATGACTGACCCGTCCAGATGTAAGGAGTCGCAACTGTAGGTGTGTACAGGTGTATGTGTCACATATCCCCAAGTGTGTGAGGCATAATGAGCGACCTAAAATCCCTTACACGTCAGTATTGCATTGTGTGTGTTGATTAATTTTCATATGGGGGTAATTTTAAAGTGTCTGATAATTTTTTCAGAATGTTCCTACTTTTCGGAAATGTTTTATCACTCTGGATTGTGAAGCCTATGTGTTTGTCGGGTTAACTCTCCGAGAAGCAGCTGTTTCCATAAGCAACGCTGGGAGTATTACAGTAATTATAATAAAGCTATCTATAGATGTGCAATACAGACTTGGTATTATACAATTACAAATTCTCTCTAAATACCATCTGGTCCCATGTCTTAATACCGTAGCACTTAAAGGTACCTAAACATGTAATTTGGGTCTCTACAATTAGCACCAGTTGGATAGAGCAGAGAAGCCATTTATGATTACACATTCAGTACAACTATACAGCATTAGGTCATACAATGTACATGAACTGAATAAAAAAACATCTGATTAAAAATGTAGAGCAGGTTATTTAAAGTTGTCACTGCTGAAATAAAAAAATAGGCTATACAGGTTTGGAGCTAATACTGTATGTGTAAACAACATCTGTTACCATACATACAGAAGGTGCCATTGAAGGTGACAATGAGAGAGAGGTACAGTATTGTTGTTAGCATACATTGAACAGATGGAGGAAATTGTAGCATGGAAGTTGGTGTCTCGTGTCTTACCATGTTTTCCTTGTGTATAGTCCTGAGGAGAGAGCGGCTCTTTAGTGTTCATCTGTAGGCCTGTGCTGGAGGTAGAGGTCTGGTCCGCTCGCCGGTGGTGGACCATTTGCCATTTAACAGAATGCAACTCTGGATTTTCCCTTCACAAAGAGACAATGAGGTCAGCAGTGGTGCAGAGAATGAGGCTGTTGTTTGTCCAAGGGGGTCATGGGGCCTATGGAGGCAAGCTGAACCAGGTCTTTGTAGGGGGGAGCATCTCCAGAGATACCTCCAGGCCGAGCATTGATAGGACAGGGGGGGTTGCTAGGTAACACCTTTACCTGTGCCAAAAGATTGTCCATTTCACCCAAGAACTTTATTACCTGACAGTTTGTAGGTTCTGAGCAAAGGTCATAATTGCGGATTGTTGAAAAGTCTCATATCATGTCAATCCCAGTCATTTGGAATCCAAAGGTATCATCTCTCAACGGGGCACTCAAGAACAAAATGAACTCTGTTCTGTCTACCCGCCGACAGATGAGACTTTCTCTTTTTTCCCCTGTCCTTCCTTTAAGTAATACGCTTTTCTTCATTTCAAATAGCCTTTTTTGTACAAGATAGATAGGTCTAATTGGGTGGCTTCTGAAAAGGAAAACCTGAGTTTAATTATGGCTTTCCAAGAAATAACAGATGAGATAGGGATTTGAAATACAACAGCACATGCATTATTTGCTAATGGTGATTGAAACGGTAAATGATTTTGAACTCACAGGAATAGAAGGAGGTCAAAGCCTCTCTTCTTGTGAAGTTTTGACTGAACAACTGCATTCAGATTTCACTATAGACATATTGAATTTTTACGGAAATTAAATGTCTAATTTAATTTCCCTGTTAGAATTTGGGTTAGCCAAAGGTACCTTTGATACAAGAGTATGTATCTCCCATACTGTATGTCTGGTATGGGATTAGTCAGAGAGCAGGTGAAGGGGAAATCTGCCAGGAAGAGCATTCCACCTTGTCTTACTGTCAAAGCAGATTCCCAGAAATGTCCCAGATCTATTTGGCCCATCTAACCAGTGTCATATGGAATTATTTGGAAATCAAACACAGTGTAATGAGCATTACAACAGTAGCATGAATTGCATTTGACAGAGAAACGGCTATGGGCTGAAATTCATACTATTGGGTTTATAAGGGTAATGATGGTTGATAATGTTTTGAATTGCCCTCCTGCAGAGGAAAACAGAAGAGGTAAAATAGGAGAGTATATGGTGTGTTTGTGTTTGGTGATTCCACTGTGGTTAGATGTCTCCCTCTAATGGTGAAACACTGTTGCACTGAGATTGATTTGTTTTCTGAGACAGCCAAGTATGATCAATATTTTTTTTTTTAATTATTTTATTTTCAGTTTTTCAGTTTTATATTCAAGACACATGTAAACAAGATAAGACAGAAAATAACAGACAAAGAGAAGAAAAAGGAGAAGATGAAAAAAAGGGAGAAAGAGAAGCTGCCAGACATATACTGTATATATATATATATATATATAGTTCACAGCAATTTTCAAGAAGTTACATAGTCAGGTATTACAAGAGACCATGTAAAGGGTAAGGAGTACAGGGTTGCATCACTACAGAATATAATTAACAATTATTTATCTTTGAGACAGTCAATGAATGGACCCCATATGTTCAAAAATCTATTGGCCGCTTTAGAGTTGTAGAAGCGTATTCTCTCCATCTGTATGATTATGATCATTTTGGTGAGCCATTTCTGAAAGCAGGGGGGTGTAGGTGATTTCCAATCTGTTAGAATCATTTTTTTAGCAGCTACCATACCAAGCATCAATGCCAATTGTTCCTCAGATGTATAGCTTAAAGCAGTCTCTGAGCATCCAAAGAGTGCCAGTTCTGGATCAGGGGGAATGTCCTTTTCACAGACCCCGGAAAACCACTGGAATATTTCACACCAAAATTTTTGTAAATGAGGACAGAGCCAGAAAAGATGCGTTAAAGAGCCCTCTGCACCTTTGCATCTGTCACACAATGGAGAAACCGATGGATACATTTGGTGTAGTTTGGTCTTTGAATAGTGGAGTCTATGGATGACTTTGAATTGAATCAGTTTGTACCTGACATTAATCGAGCAAGTTTGGATTCTAGTCAATCCTTCATTCCAAATGTTGTCAGACACCTCAAGATTCAGCTCAGTGGACCAGGCTTCTTTCAGATGGTTAGTGGATACAGAGGTGGTAAATAGAGACACAAAGCGAGATCTCAGGTGTTTGGAGCCTGGAGGAAGCTGCAGGAGCTCGTAGAATGGGCAACTCTCTGGCATAGTTTCAAAATATGAGATTTTGTCTTTGACATAATGCCTAATTTGGAGATAATGAAAGAAGTGGGAGTTAGGGATGTTAAATGTTGTTTTCAACTGATTAAATGATGCAAACTGTTTGTCTATGTATAAATCTCCAAGGGTCGCAAGTCCCCTGTCCCTCCAGACAGCAAACACCCCATCCGTCTGAGATGGAAAAAAGGAATGGTTATGACATATAGGAGTGTATATAGAAACATTTGGCAGTTTGTTAACACTTCTTATCTGATTCAGAATCCTAAGAGAGTTTCTTAAAATAAAATTATTACCAATCAATTTATCTGGGGATTCTGTCTTGGAAAAAAAGCAGTACCGCAGAGTACAAAGGGAGGAACTTTTTACTGCTGTAGTTTCAATGTTTAGTCACAGGGGAGGATTGTTAAATGATGTCTCATCTGGGAATCCCCATTGCCAGTAAGTCAAAGTCCTAGCATTGGCCGCCCAAAAATAGTTCCTAAATACAGGAAGGCCTAAGCCTCCCTCATTTGTTGGCTTTTGCAGATGCGCTTTTGATATGCGATGAGCTTTATATCCCCAAACAAATGGAAAGATAATGGAGTCCAATTTCTTAAAAAATGATGAAGTCAGGAAGATTGGCAGATTCTGAAATCAATACAAAAATCTAGGAAGAGACATCATCTTGATTGCGTTGATACGCCCCACCATAGATAAGGGCAGAATCCTCCACTTCTCTATGTTCAGTTTAAGCTTTGTGACCATATCAACATAGTTGAGTTTAAATAAGAGTTTGGGATTTTGTGGTATTTTGAGCTCTAGGTATGTAAAGTGATCATATACTAGTTTAAATGGTAGAGCATTAAGGAAATCTGAGTCTATACTGTCCGACAAAGGCATGAACTCACTCTTACCCCAGTTGATTGTGTAGCCAGAGAGTTTGCCAAATGATTTAATAAAATCAAGGGACAACAAAACAAGGGAGGAACAGAGGCTTCTGGGTCAGTGAGGCATAGCAATGTATCATATGTGTAAGTATGATCAATAATTTACTTTAAATGTGTTATGTGTTAGCTATTGGAATCACAATAGAATAATTTGGGGAAGATGAAAGTCACCATTTTGGTTCATGGATACATGTGTACCTCATCAGTTCTTCCATAAAGCAGAAATCATTTAGTTATGTATGCCATAATCTGTAGTTCCTAGTTATCATATAAAAAAAAAATTGTTTTTTTTAGTACTTTTTAGTACTGTTTTTTGTGGTGACTACTGTATATATTTTCAGGAATCTCTTCTTTCTGTCTTCTTTGTCTCTGACGTTTGATATTTAAATTCTATTTGTAAAGCTTGATTGCTGCTTGTTAGTCTGTCTAAATGCTTGTATATTGCACTGCACCAACCTCACCAAGTCAAATTCCTAGTATGTGAAAATGTACCTGACGGAAATAAATGTGATTCTGGTTCTGATTCTGATGAGTATACAGAAAAATGAACCAGTGTCATATTTTCCACTGTCTTATGTATCCTATGAACCCTATAGGCATACAAATCTGAGTTGTGGACTGATCCCTCCAACATGACCACAATTTCAAATCTATCACCTTACATGGGGCTGTCACTGATGCCCCAGAGTGGACTGCATTCATTCATTCATTCATTCGTGTACATTGATCTGAGGCTCCAGCCAAGTTTGGACCTAGATCTATCTCTCTCTGCTCTGAGGGGATGCACTCGCCCTCTTTCGTGTGGCGAGATTTGATCAGCTTTGCTCTTATCTCAGCCATTAGTATGTGTGCCTCTTCCAGGGTCCAAACCTTGAACATCAGATGCAGCAGCCTCTCATCCCTCTTGAAATCCCACAGTTCTGACCGCACCAGAGAGGGAAGCTCCTTTTTTTTAGGCCTGGACAGCTTTTGCCAGAATACAGCCCACCAAAAAGGCATTTAAAACTGATTCATTGATGTGCGGTGCCATCATGAGGATTGATGTCATTGATGCAGTTGGCTGTGACCTCTCGTCAGCGGCTGGACTGTCCGCAGAGACAGACGGGGCAGAGTGGAACCCATCGGATTTTAATTGATAGCACAGTCATTCCCATTCAAATCTACACTCTTGAATGATCGTTTGGCTGGTACACTTACAATTGCTGCCACAGAATGTTTGATAATGTTGTCAGCAGTGTTGATCTGGCACATGAGACTCAGACAGCTGATGTGTTACCATGGCAACGGCATGTTTTGCATGAGCATTCCAGTGGCAGTTGTGATGAGCATTATAACTTTCTTAGTCTAATGTCTACACATGAAACATTTAAATTTACATGAGATCCAAATTCTGTGGAAGTCATGTTGGGGTGTGTCAAAGGAAATTACCATGATACACCAGGAAGAGTCCTGTCTGTGCTTTCATGTTCTGCGGTGGAACCTGTTAACGTTCCCAAAGCACGGCTGTGACTGTGGGCTCTGCGTGTGTGCCTTGTCACGACACAATCATCATCATGATCATCATCATCATGTGTTCAAGCAGTAAAGCCCACTGAAAGCTGTCACAGGGTGAGGGCAAAGATCTGCAGAGATGGTCATTAGATCAATCCTGGAGGGGCTGCAGAGTAACATAAATTGTGGCTTACATCACATTTTCGGCGATAGTGTTGGCAGTAGTGTTGAATTTTCAGACCTGTGTACCTCCTTATATCGTCTCTATTCTTAGAAAATCTTCAGTAGAAAGAAAGATGGTTCGCACTCAAAAAGAAGTAGGTTTTCCAAACCTTGTATGTTCTCATTTTTTTTAACGTTTTTATAAATGCAAATACAAGACATCATGCAGAAACGTTTCGGCTAGTAGCTTCGAAACTGAAGATATTCTACCTGTTTTTATGCACCAAACAAAGCAAGTGTGAGCATGGTGATTCCTCCTCCAGACTCTATTCTTAGAAGAGAAAGAGGCATTTCTCTGCTTGATAGAATACCCCCTCTCTCCCACCACAGTGCCTCTGCCTGGCTTTCCTCTGTGCTTCGATAAGTGTGTTCCTGTGCTGTCTGCCAGTGGGCTCTGCCTTCTGTGGAGCGATAAATCCCCAGTACTGAAGCCATGCCTGCAGTCGGGGGTGGAAGGCAGCTGTGGTGTCATACTGACCCCTTCTGGTAGACTTGGAGATTTATTTATTTTTTCAAATCTGCTGAAGGTAACCTTGCTCTACAATACCTGCAAAGAGGAGCAGTAGATTTCGGTGTAATTATTCAGCAATCCTATGTTCAAACACATTTTAAAATATTAACTTTAAGGTGATAGTTTGAAGGTTTGGACTTTTTCCTCCCTGGATGTGTGGAATGTGTTGTCGTCCCATAATTGCCATGCTCTCCATAAATTGCAGCAGTGTCAGAGGTCACAGTTGATAACATAGCTGAAATCCACTTTGATGAGTCTCTAACCATTGGGAAAATGAAAATGGGACACACACTATTTTGTAAGAGCAGCTGCACTGGACAGTATAAGAATGGCTTTTATTGTGTTATTCTAACTCTGTTATTCAATAGTTAACAAGTATCTTAGGTTTGGAATTACAGTGTACGCTGTAATCGAATGAAAAGACATTTGTGACAGGCCTAAGCATGAGTATGCCCTGATTACATCTGCTAAATGGTATGCAGTTGTGTCTGTATTGAATGTGACAGGATGAATAAATAGCTGTCATGTATGTGTTTGTGTCTTGTCTTGTAGAGGCTAATGATAGTGAGGGTGGGTAAGAGCAGAGCTGCTCCCCACCAGATGGCGGGTAATGTGGTTTGCTTTAGCTGCCCACCATGCTCACTCTAATTAAACAGAGGAGATTACATTAACACTGGCTCCTACTCAATCTGCTACTCTACTGAGCATGGTCTTGGGCTGAAGGAGGGGTTGGGTTGGATTGGGTCGAGGGGGATACAGAGGAGACATTTTTTTGCACCGTCAGAATTAAATATACGGTATATTTCTGCATTCAGTTCTCATTGTGGAAGTGAAGGTTGGAGAAGGTTAGAAAGAAAGGCTTGAGAACAGAAGGTTGCCAGTTCAATTCCTGGATCAACTGGAAACATCTAGGATGAAGTCAATGACAAGATCTTTCCCCACCTTCAGCAGCTACTCTCTAAATGCCCTTGAGCAAGGCACTTAACCCCCATCTGTTCTGGCAGTATCAGTGATCAACAGTATATGACAATGGGTGTATTGTAAAGGTCTCAGGTGAGCGTTTTAGAGCTGTGTACCTGCTGCTGCATGCATAGTTAAATAGTTTCAAACATCAACAATGTTAAGGATTGCCAAAATATTACCGTAGTACCATTTAAAATTTTTTTTACGACTGAACAGCAGTGTAAACATTGTGAACATGAATTAGCTGATAGGGTTGAAGTCATATAGCTAAAATGAGATGAAACTTTAATGATCCCCGTGGCAAAATTGGGTAAGCTAAAAAAGTCATATGGCTAGGAAACTAGAAAGAGTGTAAATGTTGTAGCTAGACAGAGTGTAAACATTGTGAGCTGGAATTTAGCTATTAGGGTTGAAGTCATGTAGCTTGAAAATAGGTTACACAATTTACAAAAGTCTACAGCTTACTCAGTGGCTACTTTATTGGGACAAGATGATAGAAAAAAAGAAAATCTAAGGAACCAATTCCACTGGCATGGTAACCTGTTCAAGCCCTTGAAGCTTTTGGTGAGCATGAAAACCCAGAAACACACACATTTTTGGTAAATGCTGCCATCATTACCTGTAATGAAGAGGAGCGGCGTTGTGTTTGCAGTGTTTCACCATAGTGTCACTTTCACTGTGCTGTCACATGGGCATGCCAGTGTACTGGCAGTGGCAGGCCAGATATACTGATGCTTAGCTCCTTCCACATCTGGAATAAAACCCAGGCCAGCTGCGCCTCTGGAACAGTGCCATCAAAGGTCAGCAGAGTGCTTGGAATGGCTCCAGCTGGGCGCAAGTTGCCCAGATGACACATAAACTCTAAACAACTTGAGACTGTAAAGAGCTGTGGCAGGAGCCAATAAACTATAAGTGGGCTCAGCAGCATTATGGCCCTTGTCCAACCTAGGGGCAAGGCTATAAAAGTGATATGTTCAGGTTGATTTAAGACTGTAGTAATCATAGATAGGGAAACATATTCGGGTCGTCCCATAATCCATTTCAGTGTCTTATCATTCAGACACCAGAAGGTGTGGGGAAATGAAACAGAATGCATAAAATAGTAAATTGTTTTATTCTTTTTTCACCATGCCACAGAACACTGACGCGTACAGAGTTGTGCCTGAATCCACACTGAGAAAACACTTTCACACACTGTGTTACAAAGCTGTAATGAAGAGGGATTTTACTGCACACATGGCAAGAAGAACAACCCTGATTGGATGCCAGGTCGAGCTTTGATCTGGTCCTGAGGTAGACAGACATTGACATAATCTAAACAATGCTAATCACATCCTTCTAGAACACACCAAATAAAAGGACATCTGCATTATCACAACATAGAAAGATCAAAGAAAAACCCTTTTCAAACAAAAGTGCTCTATTTCTTTTGGTCCACCGAGGAAATCCATTTATAGTGCATGTTCATGTAGAATACAGTGAATGTGTGTTTTCATGGCACTGAGTGTTGTTGGCTACTTCAGAAGGCATTGGTAATGCCCATAGATGCCAAGATTTGCTATACACACTGTTTTCATCCAGAGATCTCAGTCCATTGTCACTTTGAAGGGAACAATTTGAGAGAAGCGTGTACTTTTACATCAAAATTGCTTGGAACTTGCATCAGAGTATCAGTCACTATCACAGTATGTTGCTTCCAGTTGCAATGTTCAGACAAGTGGATCTACATGGCAGTCTATCTTTAATTAAGTAACAATAAACAAACACCCAGAAACAACTACCAATAGCACAAACCCATGTACTCAAGCACATCAATGCTCTATTTATAAAAGAGGCACAAGGGAGGGATCTTAATCAAATCAGAGACTTATAAAACACACACATTAAGATGTTTCTCAAATCATACCAAATGTAAACAGATAGCAAATTACTGTAATACAAAAATACAACGTTTAAATCTATAAGGCCCGTGTTAGGCTCACATAAAGGAATAACATACCATGACAGTTTGTACATTACAGCTACACTACAATTGACAATAACCTGCTTATAGTGATTCAATGTCAGAATTTTCTTTTCATGTTTTGTAAAAAAAACCAACTTGTTTTCATGTTTTCTTCAATTTTCTTCTAGAAAATTCTGATTCTGTGGTTTATAAGACATTTATCTATAGTTAATGATAAAAAACTACACATAAAAGCCATTTTGAGGCCTTTAGCATTTTTTTTTACACACTATTTAACCATTTAAATTAAATTTAATGTAGGTATGCGTTAGAAAATTAAAACTACTGATGAATGAACAAAGAAAATTTGCAGTAGGTCTAAAACAAAAAGTGTAAAGTGTGGAGGTAGAGCTTGCTCCACTAGCAATCAGCCCAAGAGACATAGACTGGGTGATGAAAATCAGCACATATTTGGTAACAAAACCCAACATATAAATAGCAAAACCTATTACATTGCAAAAGAAACGCAAATTGTGTGAGCCAGCTACCTCAAATAATATCACCCACTGCAAGAAAGACAAGGCAATTAAAGAGATCAAGCTTATGAGGTCAAAACATGGCAGCCATTCAAGTAAAACATGCAGAAAATAAACAACTCCAAAATAAACCCAACAGCAGAAAACTGATAAGTCACAGGAAATTAGGAGAGGAAATGTTGCTAAGTTCAACCAATCAAACCTTGGTGGAATTATTTTCAGCATCTACTCTGCACAATCATAGAAGATGACTCGGGTTGTTTGATAGTTTAGCAATCGCTCAAAAAGCTACTGCTACACATACAGGTCAGCAGTTGCAACCATTGTGGCGTTGAGTTTAACCACAGTGGATCCATTAGAGATACAACTAATATCAAAAGGTGTGAGTGTGTGTGTGTGTGTGTGTGTGTGTGTGTGTGTGTGTGTGTGTGAGAGAGAGAATGTGTGTGTCGTGTGTGCACAAGTGTGTCTGCATGCTTGCATGTGCTTGTGTGTGTTCAGGTGTTTGTGCATTTGCCATGTGTGTGTGCAGCTATGTGTGTGTGTGTGTGTGTGTGTGTGTGTGTTTGTTTGAATGTGTGTATGTGTCAGACTGTGTGCACTGGGTCTAAGTCCTGCTCAGACGTAACAGACATAAAGATAAGTCTTTTCTATCCTCCAGTCTGGCGGCACATCCTCCGGTTTGTGGCCCTTCATGTGCTTCTGCATGGCAGCCAGGCTGGGGCAGAAGTCCTGGCATATGGTGCACTGGTATGGAGACGCTCCGTTGTGAGTGCGCAGGTGCTTGATCATAGCCGAGTAGTCTCTGGACCGCTGGTGACACAGCTTACACTCAAATGGCTTCTCACCTGAAAAATTAAACAATACACATTAACCTTGTAAACCCCGAGCAGAGACTCGGCAGGT
The DNA here is from genome assembly GCF_046629955.1 of Centroberyx affinis. Taxonomy (NCBI): domain Eukaryota; kingdom Metazoa; phylum Chordata; class Actinopteri; order Beryciformes; family Berycidae; genus Centroberyx; species Centroberyx affinis. The sequence continues at coordinate 31,491 of NW_027280004.1, forward strand.
GAAACAGGAATCATCTTCTATTTCAGTCCACTGTACCTGCTGTTGTGGTGTGGTGTGGGATCTCTCTTTGTGGGTATGTGTGTGTGTGTGTGTGTGTGTGTGTGTGTGTGTGTGTGTGCTCTAGGGTTAAACCGATATATCAGTTTGCCTTATATAAAATATCAGATGGAGGTTCCTCCCTGATCACAGCTACATAAACACAGTCTGTGAAACTGCAATGCAATTTTATTTTGTTTTAATATTTTAATGTTTTTAAAATTCAATTCAGTAATGGTTTTTGTAAGTTAATTCTTCATTTAAAGGCAGTAAGTGAGTTTCTCCTACCATTGAATAGGTGTTTTGGGTCACCCTGCCTTAAAGAGCTGCTAACCAAACTAAAAAAATTAAATTAGTCTGGGTTTGTATCTCATGATCTAAATGGTATTTCCCAGGCTTTTCCATCCTGACAAGAATAACATTCTGTGGGAAAACACTGAATACATTTTTGGGGCATAAAAATTTTAAGATGTTGAATAACAGTGCAAAATCAGCAGCTCAAATACAAGAATATCGGCCTTAAAAAACCCATATCGGTCAAACCCTTGTGTGCTCTGCTGTGTCTGAGCTCTGACCTGTATGAACACGGTAGTGTGTCTCTAGCTGGTGTTTGAGGCTGAACCTCTTCCCGCAGCCATTGCACTCATAAGGCTTCTCTCCTGTATGGATGCGTTTGTGGCCCCGCAGCGTGCCGTCGTCTCTGAAGCAGCTCCCGCAGAATTCACACTCGAACGGGTGATCACCTGAAAACACAGCCATGTCACAACAAAAGCCTGCACCGCTGCAGCCCGCTTCGAGGCAGCCCATTATCACGACCAGCATAGAAGGGTAACTTTATCATTGGGGTGACATGTATAGTGCATATGCAGCTGCACAGGTCAAATAGTCACATAGCCCTTTCTGCACATGCATGTCAGGCGGGGGAATAATGTGCTTTCAGACGTTGCTAATGTTATGACATGAGGACACTCCTCTTGGCTGTCTGCTAATAGCTAATAAAAGTCCTCCAGCCATGTGCTGCTCTGCTCTCTATACTGTAGTTAATCTATTTCTCTCCTAGGCTGAGGCTTTGACTCATCTCCAATGACCTATGTGCCTCATTATCTCAGTGTCCACAGCAACAGCCAAGTCGGAGGATACATTGCTCTCCTCATTACAGGCTGATTCTCCCCAATCCCCCACCCCACTGTGGAGCAGATGACATTTACAAAATGTTACTTCCAAGCAGAATGGCATACAAACAAGATACGCTGCCATGGCCAAAACTCCCTTCACTTCTGTCTCTTCACATCAATTATGTATTTCTCCTGTCTAGACATCAAGCCGTCCTGACAGCTGGGAGTGTTATTTAAGGTAAAAGAAGAAAGAGGGACATCTTTTCAGTAAATATCTCTTCGTCTCCTGCGGCACTAAGACTCACCCTCGGTAGAACACACAGACAAGTCATTTCCATTTGCTTTTCCTTCAATATTTATTTGGGTTTCCTCTATCATTTTGGGTGAACCACACTAGAACTGACAGCCGTGAATTGCAGAAGCCCAAAGGCTGTCTAAGAACCCAAAATATAAACAGGATGAAATTGCCCAAAATATGCACCGGCCATAACGGTACAGTGCTGTCATCAGAGAGGTGAGTCATTTTATAGAGAAGGAAAAGGAAGGGTGGGAGAGCGTGCATGCAAATTAACTAAAATCTTAAAGCCAGTAACTGGAACAAGGAAATTACCCCATATACAGATATATATATATATATATATATATATCCTATGGCCTTATTTGTCTTTTTTGTAATAAATGCATGCTTTTAACACCACATATTTATTGATCATTTGTGACTGTGATGCTGCAGGAGATAATAAAACTGACGATGATGATGATGAGAATGAGGATGATCCATCTCTTACCCGAGTGAGAGCGCAAGTGTCTTTTGAGTGTGGTGTGGCTAGGGAAGGGGCGCTCACAGTGGCTGCAGATGTAGCTGTGCATGCCTGCATGGACCTCCATGTGCTGCTGCAGGGCCTTCTGGGTCTGGAAGCGCTTTGCACACAGCAGACAGAACACCGCCATGTCAGTCCCTGGAGAACGTACAAGACACAGACGCACAGTTATTTCAGTACCATACACAGACAGGGCCTTAAGTGGGGAAACTGGGTCACTTCAACTTTGTGTGAGTCCTCTGAGGGAAAAGCTTCTTTCAAAGAGCAAGTGCCTCTACCTAAACTAACTCCCCTAAAAGCCCAGAGGCACTTTCAACTGGAGTCTTTATACACTCTATTTTAAACCCTGAAAGTCATTGTTTTCTTTAAGAATTTCGAACACAATGCACAGCATGCCAATCACACAATCAATGGCTTCTTCCTGGTGTGTTAGATGTGTAATTATTCTCTTCATTCCCCATCAGGAGTCAGCTCCAGCCTGTGAAGTCCTCTGTCTCTTTGCTCAAAGAGCGGCTGATAGTAGCTCCACCCTAAATGATGCCTACACTATGCGCTCTGTGCAGAATGTTAAGTAGTGATATCAAGCCATTAAAGGCAGGACTGCAGGAAAAAACACAATCCAGTTTAATCCTGTGTGTGACCTGGCATCACTTTGGGGCTGCTTTCCTGTTGCACGGAGTGTGGAGAGGAATACAGATAGGGAGTCGCAGGCAGGGTAGTTTAAGTCAGAATGGCTCTGTGAAGAAGATCCATTGGCTGTCATACAGTCAACGCTTGATCTACAGGGTCTGTGTGCCAGCTCTTAACACCAATCTAGCACCCTTACTCACACTCATGCAAATTCATATGTGTGGTAAGACTGAGGAATTGGTTAATCAGCTGCACTGGAAATAATGTGCATGTCCTGGAGAGTGAAGCTTTAATGTGAGATTATGAGGTCCTTATTTCTCTGTCTGCTCAGGTTGCGGATCATTTACAATGCTAGCAGGTCCCATTGCTCCTGACTCAGATTCAATCAGACATCTCCAGCGGAGGATCATTAGTAAACAGAGGGCTGTGCCAGCACTTCATTGGAATTCAAGTGGGGTTGCTGTGTCGCATTTAAAATGCAGTCTGATGAGGTCCACTAAATCAAATCATTTGTTACTGTTATTGAAGTGCCTTGAGGCAACTGGCAATTAAATTGGAATTAACGCAGGGAAAGGGATACAGCACACTCATACTAAGAAGGAAGAGTGTCAGACACTTGCTTTAGGTTCAATCAAGTTAACAGACAAGCCCGTTGAAAGTAGAAAGACAAAACAAAGCAAACAAATTCACATTTTCAGGGATAAATCAAAAACATTCAGCGTGTATTGTTTTCTAATCCACATATCACAATTTGCTCAAACAAAGCAAAACGGTTTTTAGTCAGTAACATTTCATGGATGAGCACAATTTGACATAGACCCACAAAGCCTTTTCTTTGTGAGGCTGCATCTGAAAATATGATGCTTTTCTTTGAACCTCGTCAAAATGCTCGCTATGTGGAAGTTTTGAAATTCCCCCCAAAATGCCACTAATAGAACTGATCATTCGTAATCATTAACAGAAAGAAGACAGGATGAAAGACATTCCCCACTCTTAACAATCCTGCAGGGAGGCGATCCAGTGGAATGAACTGCACCTGTTCAGAGGCTTTAGCCTGTGGCCATTTACACAAAGGACACACAATGAGGTTCAGGCCCTCATTGACCAAGCCCATTAGTCATAGGCTCCTCATGCAACTCCTACAATCCCTGTCTTTATGCTGTCGCCTAATGACCAAGGCCCTTTCTCACCCACGGATCACAATATTTTAGTAGAAGACAAAAGACCCTCCCTCCTCTACGCCTCCGTACCCTCCCCATTCCCCTTATCCACTGACCATACAGGAAAGCCTTTCACTGTCTAACCAGCTTTACTTTCTGTCTTTGAGTCATACATAACTAATCCCGATGCGCTGGGCACTGTGCAGCAGTGAAGTCTGGATAATGATCTATCTAAAAATGGCTAAAGACATTTAAAGAGCACAAAATGCATTCTCTGCATGGTCTGTGATGTGGAGCCTTGATCCATTTTAAGTGTCGACCAATTCGATCGCAATATTTGCTGTGGCCAGCAGGGGGAGCGCTCTCCGCTTCAAAGTGTCCAGGTTACTTGGCTGGAGGCAGAGCAGAGCCCTCAACTAACTGAATAACACAGTATCCACCCTCTGTAGACACTTCAAAGCTATTTTAATTATCCTCTCTCCACAGTCTCTTTATTAACTATCATATATTTTAATAGCCTGTTTCAGTGCAGCCTGCATACTTCATTCTGTCTGCTAAAAACAACTTAAACTGTCTAGTTTCTTTCTTTGTGGGTGTAAACCATTCCTGCTCCCTGACACTTGCAAACACTCACTGATATATTCGCATCCTACTGTCATGAAGAATACTGAAATACCTTAAGAAAGAAATGTCACAAATATTCTGTCACAATAATCTTACTCTTGATCTCAGGCTGACATCCGGCGACAACATCTCAGCAGTAGTTTCGATTTATTCTGCTCAACCAATGCTGAAAATAAAAATAACAAAACAATATCCTAAAGTGTAAACAAAACATTCTGAGGCTAGGAAGTAAGTGTTTGTATGTGTTAGTGGTGGCATTTCGGGCTGATCACTACCTGCTTCAGTGCACCCTGTTAACTCTTCAAACAAAAAGGATTTGCTGCTGTAGTGTTTTCCAGTAGGCTTTGGTCCCAAGAGCAGAGCAGCTTCTCTGTGAGAGAGTCGGCCCTAAAGTTGGCTGTCATTGCCCCCTGCTTTCTCACCCTTAACCAGACAATGGGCCTGGGATTTGGTCTTAAGGCACAGGATGACCCCCTGACCCTTGGCCCTCAATGGGGTAAATACCATGTAATCAATGGTATTCCTCAAAGGCCGGAGAGTTGACTGAGCATTGTGTCTTGTGGGAGGGAGCCGGTTAGACTTTCCAGTGGGAATGATGATTTACTTTCAGCTAGTTCTCTTATTAAGCACAGAATATACAGATTTCATGTGTGTATCTGCATTATTGAGCTGCTTGTGTGATGCAAAACTTGACACAAGGCTATTAAATCAAGACTAGTTGAGGTAGTTGTGCTATTTCAGCATATCTACACCAAGAAGACATGTATGGTCATGTGATTAAGCACAGTTTGCCTTCATACATCTGCCACTCATTCAGTCCAACTGAGGTGGGAGCCAGCCAGGCTCTCACGCTGCCTAAGAAACAAAACCATGTGTCTAGGCAACCAGATAGGATCATGGTCCTTGTTGGGGTGAAGTGTTCAAGCTAATCCCTTCATTCACAAATAAGCGCAGCCTGTTTCTTTTCAAATGGCAAACAAAAGTTTTCCCACCCTGAGAATCTGGGAGTAAACCCACTGCAAATTGAACAAGAGATTGCATTCAATGACGACTGCAAATCTGTATAAATTCTACTGTGTGTTCATATTATACACTAGGTTTACCTTAGCATTAGTGTCCGGTACCCACCTACATCAATTACATTGATTGGTTTGTGAATATGCCTCTTTACATTTGTTAAACTATATGAAAATTACACAACATTGAATTCTTTCTGCTATTTTACAAGGAAGGACAAATAATATGTTTTATGAATGTTTGTAGATTAAGTAGATCTAATCATCTGAGTGGCGACTATCAGGCATTTGTTTCAGTAAATTGTGAGCTGCGGTTTCAACTCAAAGCTCGAAAATAAATCCCCTGCTACTATCAAAAGAGCAAGGAATTTCAAACAGATTTCACACTTCACAATATCGCATCACAGGCGAAGTCGTGTACACTCAACATAGCAAGACACCAGTCATACAACTCACTGTGAAGGCACACTAAGCTACGTCCTGTGGCACAGTGCAGCGTATACAGCGCTCTCACTGTCTGCCAGGTCACTGATATGACCCAGTTAAACATACGCAGTCACGGAGGCTACATTATGTGCTAGACCTCATATGACCCGGTGCGTTCATGCTATGCGTTTACTCAGACGGCTCCCTGTAGATGTGATGGTACTGGCTCTGGGGCAGTGGAACCACATACACACACACACACCACGGTACCTTAAACGACCCCAGGCACTCGTCAGTAGACTGCTAATCTACCCGAGTGAGGAACAACCGACTCAATAATTAATGCAACAAGAGATACGTTGCTCCTGTTTAACCACCATTCCATGGACCAGTTCATTGAGGTCACACTCTGTTCCCCATCTGAAACTGCCTTGATCCCTAGAATGTTTAACATATTTTCCCAATACACTGTAGTTCCCTCTACATTAAATAACAGGGCATCTCAGGGCACTGTGTGTCATGACAGTAAGTGCAAACAACCACTGGGGGCACAGTGGCCAAGTAGAACATAGTTCCATTCAGTTGAAGGTCTGTGTGAAATATAACTGGGTATTAACAGTAACCTATGCTGTATTTGAATGGACTACAGCACTGTTTAATTAGGACTGGAACAGAAGGTGATATTATTCACTTGATGAAGCAGCCTATAATGCGTGGAAACATTGCAGCTGCTGTAAGCACACAAAGACACCACTCTTTATGGCCTTTGCCTTGAAGGCAAGGTGGCAAAATGGTTAGCCAGCGTGGTCTGCAGCATATCCAGTCGATTTCTATGCATGCAGTAGATTAGCTACAGTCTTGGGTTTTCCAAAACTCTTTAAGTAAGATGATAGTTAAAAGCCTCGTACCCCAGAGCCTTGACTTGCTCTGATGAAACAAACCCCTTTGTTGTGAGAGCAATTCGGAGACAGATCCATTCTTTTATTTTGGGCACTGACAAGTAGGTCAGAGGAGACTATGACAGTGCTGTAGTGAGAAGTAAACAGCAGCACATGATGTTGTTTTCCTCTGAGTCCTGGCATCCAATGCCACCAGCAATCCACTTGCCCCCAGGAAGCCCCAACACCCCCCACCCCCTTCCCTTCCCACAGTCCACCCCGCCCCCAAACCCCCTCCTCCCTTTGATCTCAAACTTCAGCAACCCACGGCCATTCACCTCTGACATATCAAAATGGCTAAAGAGACTTTCACTGTAAACTAGCCTTGCAGCCAATGCTGCCAAATTGCTTAAGAGAAAGGTCTGCCTAAAGTAGTGTTATTTTCCCTCCAGAGGAGGTGGACGACAACATTGCAGCTGCTGAGGTCTGACAAGTGTTAATCTGCCAAGAGGAAACTCATTTGGCTCACTGGTTATGCCGCATGGCAAAACAAAGCCATGGTATCACCATCAGCACTCAAGCATTGAAAGATCCCATGTGTTTCAGGAAAAGTAAAATACAGTTGAGGTTTATTAAATATACATTTTTACATGGAGTTGTGAGCAGTATCTTGATTCCCCCTATATCCATCACACAACCGATTGAATTACCTGTACCTCATTTCAGTGTAGGCTGTGAGGCCTACAGTAAGCGTCAGTAAAAAGGGTCATGCGTCACACTAGACCAGGCTGAGATCATGACAAAATGAGAGAGTAATGCCCTCCTGTACCCTGCACTGGATACACTGCCAAGCTGAAACTGAGCTCTGGATGTTTACAACTTGGGGAGATGAGGGTAGAGACTTCTGGGCATCGTTAACACCCCTCCATGTCCACAGCCATTAACTATTCATACTGTGTGTGCCACCTGGAGTTACAGTTACATGCCAATGCTCCTGAGAGGGTTATCACCTTTCTCTGACAGTAGCAAAAAAGGTGTGGATTCAGACACTGTCAGGCATATGTTCTGTCTGCCACAAATAAAGCTTTCTGGGTTGGAGCGGATTGAAATCTGCGAGTCAAGAACTGGTGCTTAAGACTTACTGACTTCTGGGTAATGTGGCAATACTCCAGAAAGCTTTGATTTATACTTGGTTATGATATAATACTTGGTAATACTACTTCTAATAATAATAATAAGAAAAAGAATAATATAAAAGTCTATGAGTGTGGGTTTTAAGAGCTGATTTAAAGGATAATAATTATTTAGCAGCCTAAGCTCCTCAAGCGGGCCGTTCCAAAGTCTAAGAGACCTGCTGCCAAATCGCCAATTGCCTCTTGTCTCTTGCTTTCAATCTGCATTTGAGGATGCACCATCTAGGTTTGTGCAGCTACTCAGCTGGGAGAATACTTCCAGGGACACAGCTCTCGAGAAAAATATTTGGCCCCGTCCTCGTCCCGAGAGCTAGTGCCAAACATTTCCCATGCAAGAAGAGGGTGTAATACAAACATTTTCTTAATGTGAGACTGCTGCAAAACAAAATGGGCTCATCTAGTTGTTGAGGGGGAGTGTGTGAGTGTAAGGTAAATAATTCCATGGCCGTCACAAGCAGGAGGTGAGGATAGTATATCTGTGAAGCTGTAATGCGCTCGCGGTAAAGGCAAGGCTGCGGTGAAGTGGCTTGCACTCGGTATGGATGCCAAGAGATATTAGTGGGTGATATGTGAGAGGGCCTCCCACCTCGCTGTTGATAAATTATGGAGTATCATGACAGGAACAGTTTAACCCAGCCAGCATGACAAGCAAGTTTATACACATGATCAAAAGTTTAGACGTCACAGCTTACGCTACAGCTCAATGTATGCTGTCCAGGATCCATGTTGAACATAGTGTGTGTGTGTGTTTGAGTGTGTGTGTGTAAAGTACCTGTGTGTGTTTGCCTGTGGGCTTCCAGAGCATCCTCTGAGGAGAATGTTGCTCCACACTGATCACACACCAGCGCCTCTGCAGGAGCTGGAAGAAAAAAAAACATAATTATAAGAATGTATCTTTATTAGACAATACACGTAATGAGCATCTGTAGTTGAGATTACAGAGTACGCAAATTACTCTTGCATTTTTTTTTTTAAAATGAGAAAAAAACAAAGAGAGATGAACAAAGCCGCCCCATTTTGGAAGTCACTAAAGAGCCTCACTAGTCAGACACTTGTGCTTTCAGGTGTTGCACAAGGAAGCACATACACACAGTACAATGGAGCAGAGGAAACCGCCATAAAAACACAACTCAGGCCAAACAAAAGCACCAGACAGCGTGCAATGGCCCCTCTCTTCACAAAGAAGAGCAGAGCTGAAGAGTTTTATTTACCGTGGCCTGTTATCAGTCTCTGAACAGTAAGCAGACTGTCTGCCTGAGAGGCCACAGAAGGACTGGGTGTTCTCTCTACAGCAGACGCTTCCCGCCTGCGGCACATCCCTTTATCAAAAAACACTTCAGAGTCAACACCCCAAATCCCATCGCATACACTGTAACTACAGTTCCCAGTTCACCTTTGGAATGCCCTTGTCTATTCTGATGAGGATATAAAAGAGACAAGTATGTATACCGCTCGCAGAAATGTTGAATCCTTGTTTTGCACTTGCACCTGCACAGACAGACGCATAGACAGACACGCATGCACGCATACACGCACGCACGCAGGCAGGCACACACACTCACACACACTGACACACACACACACACAGCTGTTTGGATGTGGGTTGGCTCTCACAGAGATGTAAATCGGTTGCAGATCCATACTGGCCCAGGGCTCATTCACTGATCTATTTTCTGCTCAGCTGGCTTTAAACGAAGTTAAAATGACTCATTAAAACACCCACAAGCTTTGGGAACTCTGAGCGCTACAGCCTAAATGTGGTCCTCTTTCAACTCTTACGATACCTCTATATACAGATGCTGTGCCACTGTTCCCAATGCTGCATACAAATAACACACAAAAAACCCCCCGATTATGTTCAATTCTAAAAACAACATTTTTTGGAAAACAAACTGTTACTGTTTTGGAATAGTGTTTTTTGTTACATGGGAAGAAAAAAAAAACTTGGGAGAGACTAGTGTTATAGTAGTAACACTACAGCAGTGTTGTAGATCCTGATGTTGTGTGACGCTGTCCAGTGTGGTGTGTTGTGTTGTGTGAGATTGTGTGATAAGGGAGGAAGAGAACATAGTGCATTGTCTTGTGCAGTCAAAGGCACGGAGTGTGCTCTCATCCATAAACCATCAAACTGTCTCCAGACGCGGCTGCAATCGTCCTCCATCAAAACACTTTGTCTGGCATACCAAAATAAGAGCCAGCATCGAGCTGAATACCAAATCAGCCCATTAGAGCGGTGGAGCACTCGCTCCTTAGCAACCAGCGGGATCTAAGGCTGCTATACTGAAATACACAGCGACAAAGAAATAAGATCCACGTCTTTTTTGTAGTATTACGGGCTGACACGTCGGGATGGGGCGAGTGTGTGTACGCTTATGCAAAAAATTCAAATGAGGTGAAAGGTGCTGTTAGATTTCACTGTGAATTGAAAATCAAAGTGTCGTGTCGGGGTGTCACAGCGATACAAGACAATGTGTGTGTTTAGGGTTACACAGGAACGCACTGTGAGGAATAAGCACAGGCGAGGGACGGCTCAGGTAAAAGTCCTTTATGAGCGCTGTTTGGAAAGAGAGAGAGAGACGCATTCTCCCTCGTATCTGTCAGCAGTATGTCATCCCCGAACAATCCTCAGAGAGCAGCGGGGAGAAGACAGGGACCGAGCCTTGTCTATCCTCATATTCCAACTGAAGTTACTGTTTCTGTTTTAGTTTCATTTTTAGCCCCCCCCACCTCACCCGACCTCTCCCTCCCCCACTCCCCCCCCCCCTTCCACCCCCCTCTCCACCCCCCTCTGCTCCTCTTTCTCTATTTTGGATAAAGTAGCTGGGAGAGCAGTCAGGTCTGATTAAGTCTGCATTTGGGTACAGTGTGTTCCTGGACACACATCTGCGAGCGAGCCATCACACACGCTTCGGAACACTGGCAGAACACCCAGGCCTGCCGGCAGCTGATGATGTCATCACTCAGAAGGGGCAGAGCTGGCGAGCTGCCAGAGTCTCCAAAAAAAAAAAAAAAAACCACCAAAAAGATTCAACAGAGAGACTGGGGAGCGAGAGAGAGAGAGAGAGACAGATAGAGAGAGAGACAGAGAGAGGTACATAGACCTAAGCATGGAAAAGCATGATCCTAGTATTCGGAGCAGCACAAACTGGAAGGGAGGAGGGAGGGGGAGTGTGTGTGTGTGTGTGTGTGGGGGGGGGGGGATTATCCAAACACACTAAGTAGAATCAGCTTTTCTATGGATCTTGTGGCTCCTGTAGTATGAACAGGTGCATGTGAGAGGCCGCACTATCAAGAGGCTTCATAACCAAACTGAATGGGGTTTTTTTACTCCAAGACGAGAGCCTGACAGTTATAATTACCTGTGTGAGACAGCATGTGCATCCTCAGCCGCACGCTGTCCTGGAAGTGCTTGCCACAGTATTCGCAGCCGTGGCCCTTCTCGCCGTTATGCAGCCTCCTGCGCAAAAAGACAAACACGAAAATCTATGAGCGTGCAGCAGAAAAAGGAGGGAGAGCGGAGTTATGATAATGAAAGTGCTGCGTTTCTGTGCCGTTTGTGTAAGGTCTTCCAAAGCCAGCAGCGTCATTGTCCTAGTAAAAGAAGAGCATGTTTTCATTCCGGCAAGACTCCCTCACTGAATGCAACATCATTAGTGTAAGAGGCCCTTGGAGTTGTGAATCACAACGCATGAATGCTAAGAGAACACAGACAATAGGATATCTGGCTAATTTCAGAGTGCAGACATACACGTGCCTCCACCCGCCAGAGCAGCACGACGCCGGGCGCACACACAAGCGCGCCGCACACACACACACACACACACACACACACATGTACGTAAACACACAGAGAAACACACACACTTCTCCTGTAACTGCTATGAAAAGGAGAAAAAAAAGAAAGATGATTCGCTGAAGCTCTGCCGGCAGCAAAACCCATCATATCATATCACACACATCCAAGCATGCAAGGCATCTGCACTGTTATCCTTATATCCCCCCTCTAACAGAAGAACAAATGACCTAGAAGGAGGCCGTGCTTAAACACACTCTATGGTCAAAATAAATGAGTCCTAAAATCTCATTTAGCTAACACCAAATCAATGAGCTACATTACCATATTGAGCTAAAAGAAGGAAAAAAAAAATGTTGGAGCTAAATGCACATTGTCACTGTCCAAGAAACCCTGTAGACAGTTTGTCCCATTTTTAAGTTCGAAGATTTGAGTTACAGCTTGCATCGTCTCTCACATGTAGAAATTGAGATTGTTGACTTTTGACCAGTTCTTTTTTTTTTTTTAAATCATAATGCCTTACCTGGGTGAGGATAAAAAAAGTTCTTATTTTATTTCTTGAAAAGTAGACTTTTTGGAAATAGGTTTTAAAAGGTTACTGATGATATGTAAAAATTAAGAGTTCTTTTCCAAAATGCTAAATTTCTGTTCTGGAAAAAAATAATATTACCTGAAGTTTATCATTCAGTATCTCTAAAATACAGATCTAGTCTGTTAAAGTTTCAGTGTTTTGTGAACCAAGGATCTAAGTTTCCTAATAACCTCTAAAACATACCACAATTTGTGTTTTAATTTTGTGGTATCAATCATTTTACAGGCATAATTTTTTTCAAATGGTGGATATCTAATTTCAGAACAAAATTTAAATGTTTCCTAATCCTTTGTGTTATCTCATTAGGCACCACTAGGATTAAGTATTTAACCAAAACAATCTAAAAAAATACTTGCATTACTTTTGGATGGGACAGTATATCGAAATTCAATATATCACAATACAAAAATGTGACAATACGTATCGTGGGGCAGAAAATTTAATTGCGGTATTAGCTATGTATTAGCTATATTTTATTCTGCTGTAGTAATCACAAATGACTTAGCTTGCCCATCACAATTTCACAAGCTCTCCATTGAAATTATATTATTTGCACTTTGTTACGACATTTTAAAATTGTTGTTTACATTCTAGCAAGCCAATGCCATTGCTAGAGAGATTTGTGGCACAGAAGTACACATAATTCACATAATTGGTTGTATCGAATCGTGAACCACATATCGCGTATCCACTCGTATCGTGAGATAAGCATATCGTCTCATCCCTATTACTTATATATTTCTGTAGTTTTCAACAGAACTGTGCCAGGAGAAATTTGTTTTAAAACACTACAAAATGTCAATCTACAGGCCAGGTGTATGCTCAATGACCTGGTTAGAGACCTGGAGCAACTTCATTACATCCTCAAGCAGAGCCACCGATGGGACTCCTTCAACCTGCGGACATCTGCCTGTCTCCATGAGTGAGCAATGAGCATCACAAAATATCCCACAGGATGCTCTGTTTCACTGGGCAGTGTTGCTACAACTCTGGAGTGGCACAAGGCTGAAATGTCAGCCACTGGCGCCGATGGGGAAAGGGTAGAGGTTGGCGCTTCGATACTAATCCTGGGTCGGTTGCATCAGCAGTGGGACGTGCGGATTCTCTTGTTTGTAATGATTAGTGTTGACTCAAAGGCTGACAAGTGCACAAAATTATAAAAAGGCTATAGTAATAGAGTTAATGAGAGTTGTCATTGAGCTATTTGGTAGGCTTTGGTACATTTTTGTATACAATGACAAAATAAACTGACAAGCTAAAAAAAAAAAAAAAAGAGTAATAAAGCAGCAACACGGTGAGGCATAAAGCAGAAGTTATCCATCAACCAGCTGAAACGTCCAGCCTGGTCCCTGTTGAGAGGCTCTTCCCTGCCGATGCAAAGGAACGCATATCAAATAGTCTGGGAGACAGCCTCTCGTGTGAGACGCACGTCTGTAGCAATAATCAAACAGAATTTAGAAAAAGCGGCTTTGTAAATAGCAGCATTATGCGACACCAAGGCCTCTTTATATGAAATCCCTGACAAAGACCTAATTCAAAACTTCCCGAAAAGTCTCACTGTTAAGACATGAGTGCAGGTGTCTCTGAGAATAAATTAACATATTTGCTGTTGATCCTTTTCACTCTGATAGTATTTTAACATGTTGGGGGGGGGGGGGGGGATCAGAAGGACCAAAATTCTTGACTGTTCAATTCAAGAAGCATGTGTCACACACTTAGCGTACATGCACTCACACATTCCTCCCATCTTTTATTAGACTTAATAGTCTTCTTACTGACACTGTTTGCAGTGTTGCAGTGTATTTAATTTCTCCAGCAAAAACTATTTAATTAAAATTGTAACCACTTTCATCTGGATTTCACCACTGATTATTAGACTTGTCTTAGGAATTGCACATACTGTACATGCCAACTCTCCAAACAGGTACAGAGAGTTCAACAAATTGCTAGCACTGATCATCATTATTCATTCAATTTGTATTTTTTTTAATATCCATTATTGATTAATAGATTAAGATACTGCAGCACATTTACAGTGTAGGATGAAAGCTTCATTAAGCAGAGAAATGTTGACAGATTTCTGGTGCTCCTACCTGTGCTGCTCCATGGCCTGCCTGTTGTGCAGCTGAAGCCCACATTCACCACAACACTGTTGGCCTTGAGCCTGGCCCTCGCGCCTCATCCCTGCCGCAAACTGGCCCAGCCGGCTGAGGAGCTCCCTGTGGAGCAAGCCTTGGTGCAGCAGGCCGCTGTAGGCCCTCGGGTCCAGCGGCATGCCCAGGGACGGGGCCACCGACACGGACACTGGCATCATCCCCTCCCCTGTGTGGTTGGAGGGCATCGAGTACAGGGAGGCCAGATGTTTCTCTGCCATCCCAGGGAAGCTGTCAAGAGAGTTCCCCATTTGTCCTCCGTCGTCCTGGCCTGAGTGCAGCTCTCGAGCGCTGGTGATCACGCTGCCCCGGAGCGGGGTCCCCGGGCCCTCGTCTCTGGGCTGGTCTGACACGCAGCTCCCCTCCCCCGCGCTGGAGGACCTGCCCTCGCAGCCGTTGGCGTCGTCCACCTGCATGCTCTCTGACTTTATGCTCCTTGCAGGATCCAGGGACGAGGCCTGGGCCAGCTCTGCACCTGGACTGCGGTGCTGGAGCTGTTGAGGACTGACGCTCTCCATGTCGACCTCTTTATCCAGCCTGGGGCTCGACCCGGGAGCCCCCTCCGGTTCTGGGCTCCTCTCGGCCATGTGGTACAGCGCCAGGTGGTGGAGAGCAGTCGGGGTGGTGCAGTTGGTTCCATCCTGTACGGAATGCTTCTTGGACATCAGCATGTGCCTCCAGTGCCGGGCCCGGCTGTGGTCGCTGTGGTCTCCGGAGCCATGGTTCCTCACCGCCGCCTCCTCGCTCTCCTCAGACTGGATGGTCTCCAGCACCTTCAGGCACTGCTCCTCCAGGTACTCGATCTCCAGGATCTCGGCGGCGTACAGCAGGTCGTCCAGGTCCTCCGCCGTCGCCTGGAGGGAGGCGGTGTAGGCGTACTCCAGGATCTGCTGGAAGGTCTTGGGGGACAGGAAGTCCAGGGCGTAGCGCAGGCTGCTGCGGTGGAACAAGATCTCGAACATTTTGCTGGTGCAGGCCAGGACGGTGCGGTGCGCCGGGAACTCCTGGCCGTCCACCGTGATGATGACATCACACAGCGTGCCCGCCAGACGCATCTGATTGGCCCGCTGCAGAAGCGTGCTGGGGTGAGTGGGGTTGTGGAGCTGGAGCACACCCATTTTTGTCAGACCCGTATCCGCTCGGACCCTCGCTGAGCCCACGCATGAGGTGTGGCTGTTCCACTTGCCTTCACTTTGTTGCAGGTCTGCGGTTCGGGTGGAGGGGGAGGGTGGAAGATCATTAGTGGCTGCTTCACTTACAATGCACATCCATTTAACTTACAGGTGTAAAACACAGTGAATTAGCCTATAGTTCAGTGCACACTATCATTTATGGTACATCATAGGGAATACTTGAGAAGAATGTGTTATAAGATATAAAAATGACAATATATATTTTATAAAATATAAAGCCTTACCTGATATGTTGAGGTGGTACTGTTTTATGTCATGTAACCTACATTTATTTACTTATTTTAATTAAAAATCACGCACAGACAACAGGTCGATACACACAAAGCAACAGTTTCCATTGCAGGTGATTAGTCTGAGGTCTAGTTGAGAGCGGTCACGTCGCTGTAATAACGTCTGCATACTGAGAGGTGACGGTTCAATTTATCAAGCGCTGGACACACACACACACACACACACACACACACACACATACACACACAGAGTGTCGATGCCCTCAACAGGTAGGTATACCATTAAGAAACGCCTCGAGGGGCAGATTAGTTAATGTACACGCGCATTATGCGTTGTGTTAAATACGATGAAGATGCTCCGCTCAAATGATGTAGAGCCAAAAATAAGTTATCAAACTATCAAAATGATGAAAGCGTGGAAACGAAGCGCGATCACGGCTCCCGAGGAGAGTCACTCCACGCACATATCCAAATGATTCCCGTGACTGTCTGAGTGACGAGTTGGTCCTCTGGTATATATAATCTATATACTGTTGGACCACTCACCCACCGCCGCTCGAGTGATGCTGACAGGCTGCATCCTCGGTCCTGAACTATCCGCAACATCAGAGCGCATCAGGTGCAGACGCGCAACCCACCTTTAGTCTAACACAACCAGACAAATCCTCGCATCTCGCTTATTTACTGTCCGCATAGTGTTTAAGCAACATGTTATGCCCGAAAAAGGCATTTATCTAAAAAAAAAACAAACAAACAATGATATCACAGCGGGAACAGACCGGGCTACAATATAGGCTAGTCTGGGTTTAATCAAGTTTGTAAAATCTCGATTCAGACTGTAGGCAAACTTCGGCCAATTTCTAGGCTACATGTGTTGCCTTAGCCGAGGCGAACTTACAGCAGCCCACCACAAAATTGACATTTATATAAAAATAAATGAATTATTAAAAATAGTCTCAGTCTGGAAAGTAGTTCATCAGATCAGATTCTCCTGTGTAAAATAATCTGTACTGGAAACACTGACGAACAAGACAAGTAAAAGTATGAGCTGTCATACTTCTTCTTACCTCTATTTCCTAACGTCCTCCGTTGATTATCCAGGCAACATCATGGTTAGGCATTTCACAGTACCCGCTCCAAACTCAGTGCTGCTCCAAGTAAGCAAATCATCACCCAGGCACCAGTGTCAAGCCCGCCAGAACAAAAACACGCGTCCGGTTGGACCTTTCAAAATAAAACCCATCTCGACAACCACGTGTTGTTTCTTGATTAGGGGAGACCAGGGTGGTTTTAACAGGGGATACTTTCAAAAGTCTTTCAATTCCTCCAATCAGGAGCAAGTTAGAAATCCTATGATCAACTGTGTAGATGTTCCTTTCAGCCCCAAGCCCACATGTGTAAAAGAAATAGGCTGTAAATAAAACTGGCAAATTTAAATTTTTAATAATTCTATTTTTGAGTTTGTTTTTTTTTTTAGCTAAATTTGTTTTTTGGATAGCACAGTTTATGTGACTGTCACAATTATGGAACTTAGATTAAGATAATTGATAATTGATATTTTATAGGTAATTATCATTTGAGTATACTGATATTACAATATCGTATTACACCGTGAGGCTATCTTAGCTAGCTGTTTAATAGTTGCTGGGGTTGGGGATAGTTGTGACAAATAGCACTGTAGTAGGATACTACAACTTAACTGAGTTAACACACACAAACACGCACACAAATTCACACACATACACAAACACACAATTCTGTTCAAAACAGAGGTCATATTATGTGCACATTACATTTGTTTGATCTAACTCAAATGAGCAAGACGATATGGACAGAAATGTGAAAAATGTTACAACCATCCCCAGTCTCCCCTAATACGAAGTACCAAAATGACCATAAAGAATATACAAGGATTCAAAAGTAGGTATACAATTTTCAATAACAAAGTTGTATAATAATTCAACATTCAATTTGTACCTGGATACAGGAAAAAAGTATTTAATAATGCAGTGAGTATTAATAATGTATGTAAAACTCTATACCTATTTTTTAAACAGGCTGTATTTAGGGAGGAATATGTTTTTAATGAATAAGTCATCAACTAGTATTTTATTAGCCTCAAATTTACCTGTTCATTTTTTAATCATAAAATAGCATGCACCATAATGCAACATTATCTTTTTTTAGTTTCTATATTACACCTAGAGTTTACCTCTATTTAATTTAATGATCCCCCCGGGTCTGTGTAATGCTGATTACTACAATATTCTCATTCAAAATCAAATGTGAAAAACAGGAGAATTGAGTGCAAAAGTCTCTCTTTAGATTTAAGATTTTATTTTCTGATGTTTGATTTTTGTCACGCTTCCTCCTCCTCTAAGATTGTAATTCAGGAGGAGATTTCCCACAGACCAATAAGAAGCAAGTCCAGCCTCACTTCAGTCTCCGCATGCCAATCAACACATGGCATGCTGTTGAAATGAAAGGTAGGCCTACAGTTTTGTGATTGAGATAAATATTTCAGTTGCCACTTTTAATAAATAACAAATAAATAGATTGAAAAACAAGCCCAAATCACCTACATTTTGTATTTATACAAGGGGCAATAAATTGAGATTTCAGAATATTCTTAGTGTTGTCTTTCCATTTTAATCATTTGAATTAGAGAATTAAACTAAATATTAGATTGTTAAGGGTTACACAGACCTGAATTAATATTTCAAGTCTATTATTTATTGCTCTGTACACCCCAGTACTTGACTCTTCTTTTTCCATAAACGACTAATTTCATTGTTTTATTTTGAAGGCAGAGCCGCCTCACTTCTGGTGTCACTCTGCCTGTCTGCGGCTAGCTTGACGCAGCTGCAAATCATCACCCGGGCGACGTCACGGCTTTGAATGATCGTCCTCTGTTCCTTGGCTGAAAACAGAGACATCTACAGGGCATCTGAACAACCTGCCAGCAGAGACAGAGAGGGGACTGATAGACTGGGTTATGACCAGTTTGGTGCCCTATCATAACGGGTAGAAACCGATCTGATTAATGCTTTTTGATATCAAGAACAAACCAGTTTCTATTTATAAGTGAAGTAATGAGAAAACATGAATAAACCCCGGCAGCGGTGCTGCCTGGGAAATAGGATGCCATGACAGGTCACAGTGTTGGCCACTTTGGGTATTGACACACACTGTTGGCAGCGCGTTTCAAGTCACATTAGCCTCGGTGCTTCAGTGTTTACTGAAGAAGAGCGATCAAACACAAACAGGGGTACTGAAGGTAGCTGATGTTCTGCAGCCCAAAATATCAAGTACTCACTGTTACACCTAGGCATTAATATCCTAGCCTGAAAGTATTAACTTTGCTCTTGGACAAACATGCATGATGTAAGACTTATTTATTTGCTCCTGTCTGTCTGGGCATTCAGCCCAGAGAATCTCTAACCCACCAAAACCTGTTTGCAGTATAACCATTCTGTAAATAATCCTGTGTGAGTCCATGACATGGCGAAAACAAAGGAACTCCAAAAAGGTATTTCCTGCCACCTAGTGTTGAAAACATTTTACTGCAGGCACAAAAAAGGAAAGGGGGAATCACTGAAACTAAGGACACAAAGGGTCAGAACAATATTAGATTCAGAAACCATGTTTTATTTTGTAAATGGGTTGTCGCTCAGACTGTACACAACAGATATTTTCTGAGTTTGACCCAATGAAACCAAAAGGAACCTCCAGAGACGAGGGGAACAAGGTGGTCTGGTGACAGCTGGAGATTACAAGGTAAGTAAAGCCTGTAGTGTCGTTTTGATATACTGAAAAGCCTTCTTCACTCCACTCCATTGGCATTACATCTACTAGCACTGCAACTACTAACTAACATTTTAGAAAAATTCATCTTGTGTATCAGGTCGACCACCCTGCTCCCTGCCACTGGTATCCCAAACTTGACAAGCAGTCACTCCTGGTGAGTGATTTTGTACAAAAGACAAAAATCGAAAAAGAAATTCAAAGACCACATTACAGAACACTTGAATAACAATCAGGGGGAAGAAAATAAAAACATTGTGTGATTATGCCAGAACAAGCCCAAAGGTAACACTCATTAAATCAATATGAAATCTAGTTTGCCCCAAACAAACATGGGCATGTCTATCTGCATTGTAGTTATACGTTATGAAGTACTGACTGAATTCATGCCAAGACTCATAACGTCTCCCTTCACTATAGCTGGCAATACATAGTGCTGTGACCAGAGACGGACAGTTTCATACACTACACGTGTTATAATGACCACATTAGTCCATTTATTGTACTTTTCTTCTAAAGATACAATATAAAAAAAGAATAGGCTAAATCTCTCACGACAAAGCTATGCAGATTATTATAGAAACTGATGACAAGACAATCTATTGACACACAGGCACAGTGCACAAGCTTGCAGGCAGGAATGGAAAATAAATCTTTCTAGTTTTAAATAGTACAAAAAGGCTTTTTAAAGTTTTTTTTGGGGGGGGGGGGGGCGTTTTTTTTTTTTTTTTTTTTGCTTTAAAAGCACAACTGAAATTATGAAGCCAGGCATTTGATCTGCTTTTCATGTGAAGAAGATAGCTATCAGTTGATGCTCGAAACAAAGAAATGGCATATATTTAGCTCAAGATTATAAGACATTCACTTGATTTGAGGTTCTCCAACCCTTGGATGACAATTAGTAGTTCTGTTGGGATTTTTTTTTGTCTCTCTCTCTCTGAACATTTGTGTTCAACGTGTACAATATCTGTTATTTTATTTAGAGACATATTAATTTTAATTAACACTGTGGTAATGCAGGTATCAGACTGACTAACAGCTGATCCCTCAACCAGATCACTATATGGGCCAACAGTTGGAAGAAATCTGATCTAATCATAACAAATCTATTGTAGTGGGATTCTCTTTGATTCACTTTCCCCCTGCAGCTGGCTGTGGGTTAATAGTGTATTTTTATGGCCATAACACATGTGGTTATAATCAAAAACAATGAACTGAGGCCTATGTTTAATAAATGACTGCATATCTGTGAGAGATAAAACATCCCCACAACAGACAGTGAAACAATAACCCTTGCAAACAAAACATTACAACCGCTTGCAGGTCAGACATGCAGAACAAGCTATTCAATAAGACTAGCCCTCAAATTATAATTTAAAATAAAAAATGCAAACAGTTTTACATTTGAACAATGTAACAAGAAAATAAAAAAAATAATTTCTATATAGTCAGTTTTTTTTTTTATATATATATATTTTCCATAATAATTCAATGCTTATGTGCAACCGTACTTCAAACTCTAAGCACAACAGAAACTACAGTCTAATCTCATCTCTTTACCAAGCGATCATTATAATAAGAGTTTGTTCTTAATTGTCCTGACTGGTTAAATAAAATAACGATAAAAAAATAAAAGTAAATCTCTCATGACCTCAAGATAAACTAGAACTCCTTGGGTGTAGCGAACGTATCTTAACTGAAACCAGAAACGACAGCACAGTCACTCTGTGCTCTAATCAATCTACAAAGTACAAGTGTATGTTGTTCTGAATATGCAGTTAAGGGCACTGGAAATCAAAACTCCTGTAGTGTTTCTCGCTGTTGCTGCTGCTGCAAATGTTTTGGATGGGCTGGGGTTTCCCTGCCCCATCATGCTTTGCTCTCGGTGATATCTGTCTGTATGACATTGTTGTGTTCTGCCGTTTTCTCCATCAGGGCATTTGATAATTCTGTCTCGTCTCCTTTACCTTTCTCATCAGAAAAAATACTCCTGAAACGGGAAAGGGAAAAAGAGGCAAAGTTAAAAAAAACCAATCTGTTCACCCCTGGCGAGAAAACAGAAAAATACAGGGAAAAAAAACAACAACAAACCGACACCTCTGTTGAACACAACCTTAGACATTTCTTCACTATGAGGTCTTCGCCAAATATGTAAGAAGACTTCATACATATTTATGAGTATTCTTACATATTTCTTCACCACCTTGACAACACAGTCAGATAAAAACTGAGCAGACAGATAATGAGATACCCTTATAGTTCATCCTGTATCATTTATATTTTAATATACACAGCGTTTAGCAAATACTATGTATTAATCAGTCTAGTGCTACTTCAAAGAGACTGTGATAGGACAGTAAATGAGTCCTGGGCTGGTAGCTGTGGCAGAATGTGATATTTCTATGCATGTTAAAGCGGTGAAGCACAGTTGCTAGATCCTGCCTGAAGCTCCTCTGCCTCCTAGGCTTCAGCGCAGGGCAAATACCAGTATCTGGCCTCCCTTTGATCTCTTTAGTAGAGCTGTGGAATTAGTGAGGATTGAGGCAACACTCAGAGGCACATACTTTAACTTACTGCCCGTCTGAGACAAAATAGTGTGTCATTATACTAATTAACTGTGTAGCGAGTGCTGCAAAAGTAAAGAACCGCAGTGGGGAGCTGTTACACACAAGCACAAAAAACAGAACCGTCATACCTCTCTTCCATCACAATCCACAAGATTTCTACTTATCACAATGTCATTACCACAGTTTACCATTACAGTGTTTCGTATCGTGTGGTCAATGGCAAGATGCGGTGGTGAATGAATGGGCATACATGTTACACGCACACACACACACACACACACACACACAGAGATAAACCTCTAGAGGGAGCCGTACTCGTCGTTGACAGGAGGAGCAGTCTTGGCCAGACTCTCTGATGCCTCCAGAGCTGGGTCTGAGGGGGGGAAGTCTGCTCCGTCTCCGTTGGGCAGAGAGAGGGGGCTGTCCAGGCTAATAAGGTCTGGTGGGGACATCCCTATCCCGTTTGGCATCTCTAGCTCTAACTCTGCATTTTTGGGCCCTGTGACGTGAGGTGTGGTCAGGTTCGGGGACTGGATGGCGTACATGTTGGGTGTGAGGAGATCGTTAGAGATGGGTGCGTCGAGACTAGCTGCAGAAGAGGCAGGGACGGACAGAGGGGCACTTAGGGCGGCGGAAACGGGAGTGAGGATATCTGCAACCAGAGGAGCAGATCCTTCAGCGTCCAGGACTTTATGAGTATTGTGGACAACTGAAGGAGAGTTAGTGGCAGTGGGAGCTTTAGGGGCAAAGGTGGCATCTTTGGCAGGAGCTGCATTATTGTCGACAGCCTGGTCAATAGGTTTATCGGCGGCAAAGGGAGTAAGGCTAAGCCCGCTGGTATCTGGGGCAGTGGTATTTGAATCAGGGTCTGGTTTAGTAGTGGCAGTAGCTGCTGGAGTGGAGGCAGTTTGCACTGGTGTCTCTGCGTCTAGGACTACAGGAGCTGACTGGGTGGGGAACTGGGTGATTGGGGGACTAGGAGCAGGTTTCTTGGTGTCTAGAGTGGGAGAGGCAGAGGCAGAAGACGTAGCAAGTGCAGATACCGGGGAGCTACGGTTAGCCTTCAGCAAGGCCAGTTTGGGAGAGTTCCTACGCTTTGGTGGTATCGGTGTGGCAGACTTTTGAGATTTAGTTCGTTCAGGGGTACAAGAAGGAGTGGCCATTTTCTCCTCTGCTTCTGGGGCGCTATTTTCTCTTTGTTCCGCTATTCTAGCTGTGACAGCAGAGGTGGAAATGAGGGGGTTGGGTGGGGCTGTGTTTGATTCTGGGGTGGGGGCCGGGGCCGGGACAGGCGTGGGTGAGGGGTCGTTGGCCGGGGTGGACAGGCTACAAGTGAGGGTAGTGGTCTCGCTACAGGGGCTGTCCTGAGCAGGGTCAAAGGTTGCAGTGGCTGTGTCAGAGTTGGTGGCTATGGAGGAGAGGGTGTCCAGTGTCAGAGCAGCAGTGTTAGCCGCCAGCCTGAGAGAGCAGGGAGAGAACAGAGACACACAGACTAGACACCAGGGTGACTGTGGCAGAGGAAGGGTGGCCAGGAGAAGCATGCAGAGGGTTTAGTCGGTGTTATAGATTTACACAAACGTAGACAGAGCAACCAAAACGACTACTAGGCCTAGTGACAAAAAGAAAAAAGAAAAGACACAAAGGGTTTCATGCTGTGAGTGGACATTAAAGGATACAGCCCATACACACACCAACATGGAGTACATTGAGCTAGGAAAACTGTAAATGTACTAAGAAGCACCAGTATTCCTGCAGAACACTACAACACCACGCATAACCACCTGTAAGGGTTGAACAGTACCAGTGACAATCTCCTTATAAAATCTATTTTTTTCTACAATGCTGATATGAGATATGGCTTGCTGAGGTCGTCAAATCACTTAATACAAGTTGACCACACTCAAGAGGACAACGGCCTTTCCATGTCTTTAGCTGGTATTGCTTCAACCTTGATACAATGAGACAAAAAAATCTCCTACGGCTGAAGAAGAAACACATATAGAGTGCAATAATCCCTGCGAAAGGGAATAAAAACAGATCACCTCAACAGAAAGCAACACAAATTCAGTGGACTCCACTCAAGAATCACCAACACATGAACTTTTACAAAAGTTCAGATTTCCTTTGTTGTATTAACTCAATGAATGAGGGTCAAATTGTAATCCTGGTGAATAATATGAGAATTGTTCTTTAAAGTGGAGTGCAATGTGCAGCGGCTAAAAAGACTTGAAAGGTAAAAAGACTGTGCGCTGTATGTCAGCTTTTACTCACTCTGGCTCTGTGAGGGGTGTGGTCTCATTGGGTTCTGTTGGCCCTCCTGCGTTATGATTGGCTGTGACCTCATCGTCCGTTCTGACTTCCACTATTGGCTCTTTCGACTCATCCTTCCTGTAGGACAGAAATATTCTGTGACAAATATCTGGGGAAAATGTCAACAGATTCTGTTATTTCACAGAACAGTTGCTTCTGCTGCAGTGAGCATAAGGAAAAAGTGATGCAAGAGCAGTACAATAGACAGTGGTTATGGTTACAGAGAACTGTGAATGGAGGAACTGTTAAAACCCAATCAAAGTAGTCTGAATATTTGACGAGGGTAACTGTTCACATGCACATCCATGTGGCTTGTTCTTTCCATATCTACACCCATCTAATCTTCTAATCATGTCCTTCCTTTAGTGGAATCTGTAGCATAAAACAACAGATTTGAATTTGCCATATCACACATATATCGCATGAGTGTGTGTATTTGTTCAATGCATCACTTAAACCCAACATCTTTCATACTTTCAGTAAAGAAAAAATCCACCCTAAAATACTTTACCACTGTCAACAACAGCTACTGGCGATGTATCTTGTATTTCTGGGTTCAGGGGCGAAACTCACACTTTTTTTCTGAACTGTAAAAAAATCTTGCTTTGCAATCTGTTGCTCTCTCCACCTGCACTCAAAACCCACCACTGAAATGCTCAGGCACGTTCAGGAAGTTCTCTGGGGGTTCTCAAAAGGCATTCTGGGAAATATAGGTAATCACTAACTGAAGTAGAAGAAGCAGGCTGAGGGAATAAGTGGGTATAACAAAAAGGGGAATTACAACAGTTCATTATAAAGTGACTCCTGGAATGCATCGAACATCATAGATTGATGATACATAACAGTGTGAGAGTATCTGAGGGTGGAATTTTCCTTTTAATGATTTGAGCAAAAATCTTCTGCATCTTGGCATTCATCTTTAAAATTGAAATCATTTAACTAAATGGCTACATAACCTGCTTATGTGTGGATAAAATACATGCACCAGAGTTCAAAAGGGCAGCTTTAGCTGGACCTTAACATTTTCAACCTGACCGAGGCTGATTGGATTATTCAACTGTGACTGACGTGTTTATCTGAGGTTTGCCAGGCTGCATGTAAACGTAGCCTGTGATACTCACATGAAGGCAGCCTTGCCCTCTTCCATGTTGTGTCCTTTGGTTCCGGTGCCTGATTTGCCGCAGAGGCACATGATGAGGCCACATTTGTTCACAAAGAAACAGGTGACATCCACGGCCAGGAGCAGCAGTACAAATACTACAACAAGGATCCCCGCCCACAGGATGATGCCCATAGAAAGAGCTGTCTCATCACCCATATCTGCCAGAGAAGAGACAGAGAGGATAGCACTGAGTACCTGTAGTGTGACGCAGTTTAATAGAAGGAGTCATGAAGAATGTGCGACTGTAACCGCTAATGGTTTTGTAAAACAGAAACAACTCACCTGCTACGAACACTGCCATTATGTTCTAGACTGTAGGTCTCAGCGTGTATTGAGATGCAATGTGGTGTATTTGTGTGTAATGTTCTGTATCACTTCTACTCAATCACTTATATAACTTCATTTCAAACATGAGGCGTGTTTAGGAATTAAGTGTGCCACCAGCTGTCCTTAAAAATAAAATAAAAAACAATTCAATTATATTAAACCCATTTATTTGGTATTAGACAGAAAGAAGAAAACCAGAAGAAAGCTTGCAATATGTTCCTATGTTGCTAGTTACCTGGCAATGCAAGACATTTTGTAAACAAAATGTATGTGAGGCTATTTCACATATCCCAAGAGGCTATGATGTGTCTTCACTGTTTGTGTCTACGTCACCTTGGCCACCTTGTTTAAAGATGGATTCAACTCTTAAGATATCAATAATCAGCAGGTAATCAAAGTCTACTTGAGAATAAGATGCAGTTGAGAAAAACCCAATCAAATTATAAATGATGTATAAAAACATAGGTACTTTTGAATGAGACTTGATATGTATTAAATAAATGAGATATACCTGGACATTTTCCTTAGTAATCAACACAAGAAGTTGCAATTAATTGCATATCAACACCACCTATGATAGTTCTGTATACAGCTTGTCAAACTGTAGCAATATTAATATTATATTAACACTTGGTATTCTGTTAGTTGTTTCGGTTCTCAATCATGTAAAAGTTAATGTTACAAATCTTTACATACAGTACATATCATTTTGTGAGTGATAAAACAATATAATACATTTTTTATGTAAACTGACATGTCCAGCACTCAGCATTCACTCAGTGTTCTGTGCACAGTGCTATTTTGTTTTGTTTTGTTTTGTTTTTTAATATAACCTCATTTGAATTACACTATTGTTCATTACTGTAAACTGGCACTCCTTTCTGTTGTCTAGTACTGATGACTAGCTGTGCTATGCTGAGCAGAGTGGATCTGTAGGAGACAGAGGAGTCCACTGCCTTTGGTTCAGTACGTCTGTCTGGTCTGTGCTGTAGCTACTGAGCACCCTTTTTCACCCGCTAACAGAGACACATCTGTCTTGGACAA
Source organism: Centroberyx affinis (assembly GCF_046629955.1). NCBI lineage: Eukaryota > Metazoa > Chordata > Actinopteri > Beryciformes > Berycidae > Centroberyx > Centroberyx affinis. The sequence continues at coordinate 58,565 of NW_027280004.1, forward strand.
AGTCTGCTTAGGGAGTGAAAGCATTCAGAGAGACAGCCAGGCCAGAGAAAGGCAAGCTCTCCTCTACAGTAATTGTGTGAACTCCCCACGAACTATGAAAGCAGGAATACGGTGATGAGGGACAGGATGAGTGATACCAAAGTGTATGTCACAGATGAACAGCCCTGAGTGGCTGGGGACAGCACACCCCGAACCACACCAAAATACACACAGGTCAGGACGAAAATGTTCACGTGGTCCACCACACCAATGTCCAGGACCAGGCAAGAGTGCAGGAACATTGAGAGAGGGATAAAGAGAAAGGGAAAGAGAATAAAGGAGGGGGGGAAATGAAGGGAAACAAAGGAAAGAAGGGTGGGGAAAACGGAGGAAGAGAGAAAATGTGAAAATGTGTCAGGTCTGAAAACCAAAAAAGTGAAAAAGAGAAAAAGAAACTTTTTTTTTTTTTTACTGAGGGAGAAAATAAAGGAAAAAACAAAAAAAATACAACACATCAACACATCAAAGCAAAAGCACAGCACAAGGGGAGACTACACCATTATCCACTAGATGGTGACTCAGTGGCGGGTGAGTGGAATATGCTTTAGATTGGAAAATGAATTAGAAAACAAAAAAGACCAAAAAACAAAGTGTGAAGTGTGTGAAGTTTTTATTTAGTTGCCATTCACCTTTCAGTGCTAGAGAGGTGAAAATAGGACCCCTGCTCTGTTCGAGCTTTGAGTTTGGCTCCTCAGGTTTCTGTGTGTTTAGTGCCGGTGTGAGTGGCCTGGGGGGGGGATACCTGGGATGGGAGCTGGCTCTGTGAGCGTTGTGAAGGACAGCATTCCTGGTTGGGACTTGCCCTTCTGATTCTCTGCCACCACATAGACACTGTAGTCCGTGTTCCAGTCCAACCCACTCAGAACCACGTACTCGCTGCTGCTGGGCATCCGGATCTCTGGCTTCCAGTCGGACACCTGTTTCTGAGGGTGCACACATACACATATTTGAGTTAAAGTGAAGGCTTGAACACTACAGAACTAGACTAGAATTGTTCCCCTTTAAATAACATATCTGGAAATGGCAACACTATAGAGCTTGGCTAGAAGCCCCATACTCACTCGTTTGTAGCGGACGAGATAATGGATGATGGGTGAGCCGCCGTCATCCTGCTTGATCCAGCTGACTTTGATGGAGTTGCCTTTGGGTTGAAGGATCCCTTCGAGCTTAGGAGGATTTGGCTTCCCTACAAGCACACAAGAGCAATATATGGGTTATTTAAAGGTTAATTTAAAAGATGCAGAGAACTAGAAGTCAAGTTATTGTGTTGGGAGGAGCAGAGGCAATTCTGTGATTCCACCAGTACCTTTAAAATTATGGGAGGAAAAAAAAGCCTTGGTTAGAAATAAAAGAAAAGTCCAACATTTGAAACTGGTCCCTCTCTTTGTTGTTGTCCTTTTAGCATAGTTGCCCTTCTTTTATCACTTGCCTCCAGATAGTTTGTCTCAAGTCAGGCTAATAACCAAATGATGCACATGGCATGCTTATCTGATTCAGTCTGTGAGTTGCTGAGTGACATTCAATTGGCATAAAATTGCTGACTGACATTCACCAGTGTCATACAAGGCTTTGGGGAGAGAGTTATTTGACTCATTGTCTGAAATGTTTTTGTAGGATTTGCATTTTGTAGCATAACAAATAGGCTTGCCTGCAAAGATGATAACCATTTGGCGAAATGTTTATGCAATACAATCCAGTTGAGATGGACTATGCTAATGTTTGACACCTTTTAACTTAAATGACTGATTGCAATAGTCCACGTTATATTAAATAATTCAGTTTTAACACACAATAATTTACTGATGACTTCAGTGTGGGGTGACTCATAATATTGATGACTATTAAGTGTGGGGTGACTCGTGCAAAAAATTGATTTGCAACAGAAATACATCAGACGGCAACTGCAGGACAACAACAAGAAGGATGTGCATGGTGGTTAACCCTCATAAGCTTAATCATGTCACTGCTTGTCATTATAACCTTGTGTGATTGAACTGGTCCATGTTAGTTGAGTTAGCCTGTAATGCATGGAATTCAGGCTAAGGTTAAACATGATAAACAACATGAAGACATAATGGCTAGGTTTCAGGTGGGCAGAAATTGATTATGATTCTCTTGTGATTAGTGAAAAATGGATTATTACATTGTTGAGTTACAGTAACACATCCTATAAGGGGGAGAGATAACATCACACAGGTACTGGTACTATCTGGGTGATGCAGATATATTATATAACACTGCTGATGCTTCTTAAGTCACTGTGAAGACAGCTCTGGGCCTCTTTCATTTATCCAGCTGAGGCAACTGTCTACATGACTGGTTAACAAGAATGAGGCGGACATGTGTTAAACGTTTGCGTATAAGCAAAGAATGTGTTGCTTAAAGCATTAGTGGTAGGATTCTCCAGTACAGTTAGGATTCTTCTTGTAAAAATCTGGAACATTGAGTTACCTTCTGCAGAGTGGAGGAGATCATCAGCACCATGCAAGCCAAATAACAGTCACATGAATTGCACGCATGTGATTGGTTGAAAGGAAAGTGGGAGAAGTAACATGAAAGATATAATAGACAACAAAACATGGAGAGGGAAAACAAAGTTAAAAGACCTGCAGACAAACTAAAACAGAAAGACATGGAATCACAAAAAAACACTCAACACTAATAAACACAACAGCACAGGCAGGTTTCCTCTGTATGGGATCAGTAGGTGGGAAGTGCAGGAGACATCGGACAGCTTTATCTTCTCCACTAAGACTATAATTTGCAACGCAATTGATTAATCAATGCTGATGGCTATAATCCAAACATAAACCTCCCCTAGTGACATCAAACAGCTGAAACCAGAGGGAAATGTGCAGCGTTTGTAATGCAAAGATATTAAAAAATACTGATGTTTTGCCAAATACTTCACTAATTACAAATCACATTGATAATGAGATGCATATCTGGATAACTATGCAATCAACCCATGAGATTTGGGTGAAATAAAATGCATAGGAGATAGGCACAGATTAGTTTATATTCATAATCAGGCCATATAAGGCCATATTGTTCCAACAACATATAACGAAATATAACGATTTGCTATGCTATGTTGTCAAATAATTACTGGTTCAGCTAAACAGCAGGGGTGATAGGATTGTCCTGAGGATACAAGCAGCTAGTTAAAAACTAATTATCTATTATCTCCACTACAGAACAAACCTGTGTCTTCAGTGAAAAAATGAAATATGCCATCTAGGAACATGAAAGAAAAGATATCAGGCAATCAGAATCAGTGTCTTCAGAAATTACTGCCTTTATCTCTATAATACAACTTCACTGAGGCATTTAACCGGGCCTATTTCTGGCAAGACTGGACAAAAAACAGCAAAGGAAAAAACAAACAACATTTCATAATGGCCACATTTCAGGTGTGGCTCTGTGCTGAGATAGAGATACCAAACTACGCAGAATGTTATGATACATTGCTTTTAAAGGTGGTGTAAAATGAAAAAAATGTTTAAAGCATATTTTAAAAAACGTGCTTTGTAAATATTCCTAATTGCTTTCACTTACTGCTGTGGCTAACCAGGTTTTTTAGATGCCGCTGTGCAGACTGCTTTCCCTCAAACAGTATCTGAATTAAGATGAGTGTCTCTTCAATGCAACAAATTACATAATTAAAACAAAACTCTGTGGTAGTCCTGAAATTGCAATTATTGCAACATCAACCATAATATTTATTTGCTAGTCACTAAATAATGCAGTTTTGTACACCAAATCAGCAAAATGCCAACAGACACTATATTATTGACTTTGCCGTTGGTTTAGTTTTGATCATGTCAGACATATTATTTGTTGCCAGTGAGCTTCCCTCTAGCCAGTAAGACAGAACATGTGAATAAAAACAGAGAGACAGGGAAGCTTGGACATGTTGATTCAAAGCAAAGCTGAGATGAGCAAGATCGTGCTCTAAAAGCATCAATAACTTCTACTGTACAGTATATGAACAATAAAGTTGAAATAAATAAGTATGTTTATCACAAAAATGTCAATCTTGGTGTGGTAGGCATATGCCCCCCAGTGGGTGCAGTTCTCTGTTTACTGGGTATATTTCATAGCATGCTGGAAGATGTGTTTTTTTCTCCTTTCTACTGCATTTGACAAACAACATCTCCTTCAGAAAAACTCACTGAGAGAATGTGTGTAGGTGCTGAAAAACATTTCCACACAACATTATCTACTTCTACTTTTAGTTCAAACATTTAAGCTTCTGCAATGTGTCTCAGTTTTTGCCATTTTTTTCCTTTATCACCTTAAATTTTGAAATCCCACTGTGGGGTTTCCATCAGCCATGCTTAGTCATGCACAGGGAAGAGAGCATCTCCCTCATTCAAAGTGATTTGTCAAAGTAATTAGAGTTTTAATGGAAGCTATCTCCATCTCTCCAGAAACCAAGAGCACATATCAGTGACTGAATCTTTGTTTGATTAAAGATTAAATCAAGAGATAATAAAATGCTTTGTTCTTTGTTTAAATAAATACTGATGAAACATCAATTCAAACCTCTGAATAAATAAAAAGAGTATTATTCTGAAACACCACTTAAAACAATGATTCAGGCAAAGAGAGATGAAGCACTTACTTGTGAAAGAATAGCCTGATGGATACAACAGAAACATAAAGAAATGGAGGAAAAGATGGGTGAATAAAATTATAAAATGAAAGATATGAGGAGACAATCAGCATACGACTCTTAAAGATGTCCAGCAATAAAAATGGGATCGATTTGGAGTCAGCAAATCCATGCTAAACCAACAAGGGGCAGCAATTTCTCCTCCTGAGACATACATACACAACCATTAGAGGGGGCTAAAAACTAAGTAATGCAGGGAAGATTCAATTCAAGCTTGGCTTTTATAGAAGCAAGGAAAATTACAATCGATCATTCTCTCCTTCATCATGATGTAATGCACCTAATACAAGCAACACAAGCAATGGATCCCAAGTGATTGTGCAATGGGGCCCAAATCTGACCTCAGTGATAAAATCAGAATCCAATGAGTAAAATAGCAGGTTATTCTCTATGACAAAAATGTTTCTTGCAGCCTTTTAGATTTCAAGGCCTCCCTAACTTGTGACAAAATGGTTCTCTATGAAAAATACATTAGGATCACAGAAGTAGTTCAAAGGTTTTTTTTTTTTGTCAGTTTTATTCCTAGGAGTCATAGTAAACCAAAATGTCAGGCGAAAATAGGGGAGGGAATGGGGACAGTGTCACTTTTAATGAGCTCCAAATCTGTGTCGCCTACATCTGAGACGAGTTCTGAAATGTAAAGATAGACTGAAGGGAAAGACGCCATCGCCTGATGCGTTTGCAACACTGTGACAACAGTCTCAAACGCTCACTTTCGGGGTTGCAGCCCAGAAACACCACTCTTGATGAGTTTTCATACCTCGATAATGGAATGGACAAACATTTCTTGTGTTATTGCAAGACAGAGAATAGAGGGATTCAGGTAATGCGTTGGTTCAGATAGGTGAAGAAGGTCTGATAGAGGTTTTATGCTGTAAACTGTGTGTGCGTGCGTGTGTGTAGGTGCAACTTACGGACAGGCTCCGTCTTGAAGAACACAGCGGGACTGCCTTCACCCTCACCCTTGCCGTTAATGGCTGACATCTTCACTTCGTAGTTGGTCTCTGGTTTGAGGCCTGTGATAGTCACCTCACTGAGGGAGCCTGTCACAACATCAGAGGGAGAGCAATCCCTACTGAAAAATCCCCCACACTTTGACGAGCAGCAAGCCAGAACTGTCTCCTGTCCCACACACACACCCGCATAATTCATTTCATCACAAGTAAACAGCGATAAGCTCAGTTCTCATTAGGAATGGGAATATTTCATCTCGTTCATCCATTTAAATTACGTTTAAACAACAGATAAGAAAATATTTAAAGGACTAAGATGGTCTAAAAAGGTCTAAAAGCAGAAATATACCAAAACAAAATTAATTGACAGCTGTTTCCCAGACATTACCTTGCAGTGCCAACCTCACTTCTGGATGAAAAATTAGTTTTTTAAATGAGTTCTTACACCAACGTAGAGTTTCATTTTTTGACTCTAATGATAACATTTATTATTTTTTACATCTACTCATTCGTTTTTGAGTATTACTTTCTATATCTACTCATTACTCACATTACTGTACTCTGTTTTATTCTTACACAACCCGGTTTTTAATTCATGTATTGTTTTTTATTGCTTACTTCATGATTTGTAGTCATAATTGTTTTATTGTTTGTTCAGCACTTTGTAACACTGAAAAGTGCTATATTAAATAAAGTGTATTATCATGATCTATTATCCCAGTAAGATTGTGCACTTACATTATATAACAATAAGAGTGTGAACATGAGAATTCAGAAATATGGACAAATTAGCCAACTATTACCATAATGCAGAAAGGCGAGAGACATAAGTAAAATCAAGGAAAAATGCTGAAAATATACAAGTGTTGGGGTGTAGAAGGCAGGGAAATGATGAATTTAATTGAAAAAAATAAATCTATTTTCAATGCTGCTCTCTTCTCTCTCCATGGTTGTCCATTTTCACATTTTTCCCAAGACAGTAAAGACATATTTTGACAGAAGTGTTTGTACCTTCCTGGATGTCATAGATCCTGTGCGCCCAGCTGCCCCGGCCCTGCATCCTCCACTCAGCTCTGTATCTGAGGACAGGAACCCCTCCGGTGGCTTCAGGCTCCTGGAAATGGACCTGCGCTGTGCTGGAGAACGGCTCCACCTCACCGATGGATGGAGCTGATGGCACCTCTAGTTAAGGGAGGAAATGAAGTGCCATTACCATAAACGCTGTGGGACTGCAACTCACCACAACTCTCAGACTGTAAAGTTCCATCTAGATTCAGAAACAGCTTTTTCCCTGGGGTCGCATAACTCAACTCTGCCTCCTGACTACAACTCCCCACCATCACACTCCCCCAATCCCTCACACACCCCACACCCCCTCTATGGCAAATAAACTGTGCAATATGATCAGTGCAATATGGACAATATGTTACTGATCTGCTATCTGACTGTTTACATGATACTGACTGCTCTACTTGGAAAATGTCTATTTCTACTACTTAAGTTCTTACCTAGCTGCTCTTACGTTTTAAATTAACTACTCTTAGGTTTTTTTTTAATTTAATTTAACTACTCTTAAGTGAACAATACACTTTGCACACTGTGTTTTTGCACTCTTTTATTTATTTAATTTAATTTACTTGTTTATTATTGTTTAGTTTGTTATGCATCAAACTCAGGGAGCGGCAAATGCAATTTTGTTGTACTTGTACAATGACAATAAAGGAAATCTTGAATCTTGAATCTTCCACTGTGTTTACGTTTTACTCTCATATTGTAAGTAAAAACATTGGAGCAACTCACATGTTTCACATTCTGCCTACTTATACTACACTATAACGTCATCATGTTAGTGCTTACTCGCCACTTAAGAGAAATGTCAATTCAATGACCTTCCAGCTTACAGGATAATACTGATGTCATCAAGTTTTTTACCCATCATCAGTGTGTCAGGTACTTTCCATCTATCCGCAGCACCTTAGAATTCATCCTCTGCCTCCACAGAAACAGCAGTGAAACTGACTTGGCTCACAGCTCCCAATGCCTCCGAAGTGCATCTAAAAACCTCTCCAGAAACTTGCGTTTTCATCTGTATAAGTAATGTGTGATTTGTGACACTAATGTTGTTTCTCTTGCACTGAATACTGCATACTCTGACATCAATTTAGAAAATACATTTGGAGATAGGAAAAAACGCACCAAAATGTTGCTATAGCTGGCTGATCCCATGTCAGCCTTAACTGCTGGTAATTGCACACCCTCCAAATGCAAACAGTGAGCAGCCTTGCTGGACCTTTCCAAAAACAACAGTTTCGAAAGGATGGAATACCAATGCAGAAAGAAACTGAAGACTCTAATTGTTTTAGATGCACATTTTTAACAATTGTGACCTGTATTGCAGTCAGTGGGAGCTGAGGGGTAAGCGCAACCAAATACTAAAATACAAAATCGGGATTTAAATGTCCTGAAATGGTTAACAGCTTCAGAATCCCGGCAAGATAGATTAGATTTGTGCAGAAAACAGAAAACAGAAAACAGAAACCACCTTCCCGTCATCAATAAACCTTCTAATTTTGATCAAGCTAAGAAATCAGGGTCTATCTAAATGCATGGCAAAATGAATTGTGGGATCATGATGACTGACCAGCCTGAATGAGGAGGAACTCCTTGGACTCTGTACCCATCTCATTTGAGGCAGTGCAGTTATAGCTCCCAAAGTCATTCTCAGACTCGGGGGTTACCTGGAGGAGAAATTTTTTTTTTAGCAAATATATGAAGGGCAGTGTACCAAAACAGATGAACAGACCTCCGTGTCAAACACTATGAAGGTGACCTTTTTCTTTTGTTTGTCCATTAGAGTTGCCTATTTTTATTCGTTGCTCTGAGCTTTCCTTCTTCTGAATTATTCATCAGATTTTTTCCACAATGGAGTGGAAAGCAAACCCTTCACTTCAAGTCTATGCTCATGAAATCTTGATGACAAGGAGTATGTGTATGGGTGTGTGTGCATGTGGAAGATCTATATGTGTGTGTGTATCTTAATCTGTGTATAACTGCACCTCCAGGTAGCTGACTGAGGGACTTTTGAAGATCTTAATGTTGGTGGTGTTGGGGTTGGGCAGCTGCAGTCCGTCTCTCAGCCACATAATAGATACGTCACTAGGATGAGCCTGGACCTCACAGCTGATATTAACAGCATTCCCCTCCCAGGTGTACACTGCAACTGAGCCTTGGATCTTAGGGGCATCTAGGAAACAACAACAAAAAATGATTGATAACAACACAGACCTGGCAAAACACTGATGGTTTTGTGGTTTTAACAGTGCCTAGTAACAGTGCCTTGTAAAGCAGAATTTATGGGCTTTGTATGATGCCCATTTGGTTCAATTAGAAGGTGGATGACAAGCGATGCCGTTTGTAAAGTGTCACTGCTCATTCGGTTAAGAAAAATAGATCTGGGCACCCACACTCACTTGTATCAAATTCAAGAGCACTTCAACAACTTTCAAGATCTTGTTTGGTGAAATTCAAGGACTCACAATTGGTGTGTTTTGGGGTAAGACATGACACTGATCAAAATTAGACATAAGAGGCCTCAGTTATTACTCATGATCTTGTCAAGTCAAGAACTCATACGGAAATCCTTCATTTTCAAGCATCTGCTATATTAACACAAATTTCCATCAGAGGGTCCTAGGAGAGAAGAATGATGTTTTTGGATGCTATATTGTAATAAAAAAATCAGGTAGTTTCAAGGCCGTCCACGTTTAAGGCCTTATTTTCTCAAACCTGCAAACTTTAAAGGATTCTCAAGGCCCATGGGAACCCTGATACATATTGTATATATGTATTAGAGGATGAAGTTCTTACAGCGGACTTCCAGGTAGGCTGGCTGAGCATCCTCTCCGATGGCACTGCGAGCCGTGCAGAGGTACTGGCCGGCGTCTGTGTACTTGACATACTTCAGAGTGAGGGAGGACACACGAGCGTCGCTCCTCACCACTACGTTCCCATCCAGACTCTGCATGGGAGCAGAAAATCCACGGGTTTAATTTTGAAAGATCACATCTGCCAGAACATCACGTTAATAATATAATTATACTTCTATTCCAAGACCATATTGCACATTTATATTTATATGATGTAGAATTCTGCAAGATCAAGGCTTTGTAGAATCAAGTGCTTTCTGTGGCTTATCTTTCACAAGTATAACAAGCTGTCTTTGCGTTAACTAAGACATTGTGACCTGAAAAAAAAAAGAAAAAAAAAAGAAAAAAGAAAAACTCTTTAGAAAGCCTGCATTTAATGAAAGAGACACAGACAATCCATTAAAAAAAGCACAGACTCCACAGTGTAAAGACATATGGACACAGTTGACAGTACATGGGAGTTTATCAATAATTGACGAATGAAGGCACTAGAAACCGTCTAGGGCTTTTCACACAGTGGGCTCACCAACTCATGGAATATGCTGATGCATGGTGCTGAACAGCAGAGCATAAGCTTACATGCCATGCTTGCACTTTTACAGTGATGTTGCTCAGTGCTCAGTGTTATTGCACAAATTGACATTTTATAATAAATTAAGATTGTAAGTTGATTATTTGTGGTGGTGATTTGGGTGTAGATGGGTACAGTGTTCTCTGCACCCACATTCTGGTAATACACAGGACATGCCCCAATTTTCACTGATGAAAAAGAAATGCCAAGTCACAAGCATGTGAAACCAGGGAATAACATCAGAGAGCCTGCTAATGAGATGAGTAAATGACCTTGTTACTCTAGAGATACTTGGTTTCGTGAACTTGATATGCAGAGTTACAGCAACCAACCATAAGTAGCTTCCTAACCTTCAGTGTCAGGGTCAACCACTCCTTGTTGTTGTGGTTGTCGACATGTGACACCAAGTTGCCTGGGTCTGCAACTCTGTGTCTAAAGTTCCAGACAGACCAAATGGCTCTTTCTAAAAGGGGCATTTCTCCCTTAAGACTCTTTTTAGGTGTAGATCACAATGTTCTCACATCACAATGTTCCCTTTGACCTTTAGTTGCATATTGTAGATATTCAGTTGTAATGCTTTGTACTGATTGGAATTCCTAAACAAAATATTGCTAATGCTCAGTTTACTGATTTAAAACCCTTAATTTCCAATCAGTAACCCTCACTGAGGCTTTGGCCCATGCTTTTTTTCAACTAATTGAGCTGCTAATGACACAGAAAATGTTAAATGTCTTCTAGAAGATATTACTCTGAACTCTAAGCATTTCTCAACCTAAGTCTCAAACCAATTTAAACGGCGCAATACAATCTACAGTTTGGGGACACATGTGATACTTTCTTATACAGTATGTAATGATAAGCGTTGCTTTCTTTTCCGGAATTGCCCTTTTTACAAGGTGCTGCAGAATTGAAACTTAAAGGACCCCTCTTGGATAATTTGCATGGCTTTGATCCAAGTTGCAGGCGAAACAATGGCACGGATGCTTCTGCACATATTGAATTAGGCCCCAGTCTGGGCAGCCATGTAAGAGAAAACCTCATTAGTTTGTATTCAAATTCAATAGACAAAGCATGTCTGGGGCATTCATTATGCATGACGGGTAGCAGGACCAGGGAAACACTTACATAACACAGTACCCTTTCATTCTGACCCCTGGACACACAGCCTCCCCCCCTCAACCCACACTCCCTGTATTACAGCTTCTGACTGCTGCATCTGCATGCCACCTGCATACCATACTATGTAAAACAGTGAAGTCCAACTTAGTCCTTTAGCTTCAATATTGATATCTTCTTAATGTAAAATATTGTGCTCCTACTTTTTCGGACAATATAAGGTCAAAAGGTCACTAGAGCTAATTTTCATAAACACAGATGGACAATTTTCTCGGGGGCTACAGCCCCTCGTTCCCTACATGAAGCCCATAATGAATATCATCCGCAACCAGAGGAAAATTGTCCGTTCATTTGCAATGTGATATTGGTGATTCATTAAAGTTTCATAACAATGGTTTTCAGTAAGGAGCCAGAATGAATAATGCAACAGGGTGGTTGAGCCTACTGGAAACATTCAGCAAATTCAGTTTTACTTGATCATTATTTGTTGACTTTACTGCCTATAAAAATAGGAGTGAAACCGCCTTACATGAGTATGTGAAGCTGGGCACAAAATAGATGAGGTAGGGGAAAAACAAATGCTTGGAAACATAAGATTCTTTGTGGTAAGCTACTCTAATAAATCAAATCTAACTGATAGCAGAAAGCTGCAACAGTTTCTATACCTTTAGCAGCAGAGGAGAAAGGTATTGCAGGAACAGCAGAGCATAAAATTGAGAGTACATTGAGTACATGTCAGACTCGAGTCTCTCCAAATCTCCACTGGCCCGGCATACAAATTGAATGTACCTTCCCTTCCCCAGCTTGTCAATCGAACATTAAACTGCCTACTCACATCTGCAACAAACATGCTCAACATGCCCCAACACCTATGTGTTGCCTAGAATGGGACTTTTTGGTAGGGATACACTACGCAATTCTGAGCACAGTTGTACTACAACATCATATCGTATGTCGGAAAGAGCGAACATTATTATTTGATCCGATCCATCGATGTAACCCAATCCACCCACAAGCAGTAACAATAAATACAAATATGCTGCCGAGATGTCATTTGTCAAACGGTTGTTAATTAAAGTATATTACAGTTCATAAAACGAAGTAGCATGGCATAATTCCATTTTGTAGGCCACATATTTCTTCCTCTTATGGAAGGAGTGGTGCCTTTGCTTGGGATCATTCTTATCGATTTTAAAAAAGGCAACAACATAAAGAAGTTGGGAAGCTTAGGGAACTAGGGATGCACCGACCAGATTTTCTGGGGCTGATTCTGATTGTCGATTTTGTAACATTGTGATCAGCTGATCACTGATCCAATCGGCGATTAAAATGATGCTTTTTACCCAGACTTTCTATTACATCATGGAAAAGCCCACAGCAAGCATAAACAGTAAAATGCTCAATATAGCACTATACGATATAGAAGATTGTTCTTATGGCCGCATGATATTGCTGCCCTAACCATGTGTAAATCATGTTTTTTTTACAGTTATCACATGCTAGTATGTGCTTGAGGAGTGAAGTGCTGACTCACCTCCTGCCGCGGGTATTGCATGAAACGGTATTTCACTGTGGCAGCATATCATTCTGTCCAGTACATTAAATGGTTTGTAATGATATAGGCTATGAAATTCATAACACAGCTTCAGAAATTATTACATGTGGGCTGTCAATGAACACAATAATCAGTCAGTGAAATGAAATGACCGATCCTCTCTTTACGCTGCAAAATCAAACGTGTTCATTACTGTCAAATGATACATGAGCATGAATAACAAATGTACCGCTATAATGTGATGAGGCAGTTGAAAACGGTGATTGGGAAATCATCGATGACCTATTTAGAACATCTATCAGCTGATTGCAATCAGTAGCCGACTGGTCGGTGCATCCCAAACGGTACATCTGTGTAGATGTGAAATGAGTCTGTTTCAGATCTGTCCTCGGTGTTGGCGGTATTTGTGATCAATTTAATTACAGGGAAAGAAATGCTGGAAAACACATATTAGGTTCTGAAGTCAGCTGGAGAAGTGGCCTCGTATTACAGCAGCCAACTTTCACTTTTCTTTCAGAGAGAGTCCCTGGTTCTGATACTCCAGGCCGCCGCCGAGACCTCTGCAATTTTCTCTTGCATACATATGGAGTTATCTTTGGTCAAATTAATTAAAACTGAAAACATTCACTTCTTTCTAATGTCACGAATGCACGTTGAAGTCAAAATCACGATTTGGCATAGAACTGGGTGAGAGCTGGAGATGTGGGTGTGGGAACAGAGAGAAACTCTGTACATGAGAGACAGAGAGGTGTCAGCTCTGCCTCTCATAGCGGACTCAGTTTTTGAGAGAAAACAGGCCTACAAACTGCATGTAGGTGTGCACTTCACTGAAATGTTATACAATTGTGCATCAAATCTGTGAAAATGACAAGAGAAGTCTCCCTATGTTCCACTATTTGATTAGGTGTATATCTTACATTCATTTATTTCCTAGCAGGTTGGTTTAATGGTAAAAGTCATACGATGATGTAGGCTGCAGCATGTTGAGTTTATACAGAAATTTAAAAAAAGTAAACAAAAGAGACAGTTTCTTGCACTGGCCAATCAGGCCAATGCATTGTTTTTCCAGGTTTACATTGGTCCTGACTGTTATTTGATCCGGACTTTTGATCCGTGTTCATCCAAAATTGAATTTGACTCCTTTGACATGAAAGGAATAGTAAATAGTCATGCATTTAGAGGCTATACCTTGTGTTGCTCTGGCCGAGTCCATGATGCCTGTAAAGGACAGAGACAGAACAACAAACAAAACAAAAGGCAAAGCAATTCTTAGAAAGGAATCCTCATCCTGGCAAAGCTGGGATGCTGCTCATTGCATGCAACTAAACAAGCGCCCCCAATTTATTTTCAGTACATCTACCTTGAGTGAAATTAGCTTATGTTAAAGGTCTACTGATACAGTAATGGTATGCTTTGAAACACCCTGCCTGAGGCGCTTACACTGGCAAAATCAGAGACAAATTTTAAATCACACCTCAACTGCATTTAATGTAATTTGTTTGTACAAATTTTCCCATTATTGTAGTATTATTTAAACATGTTTTCATTCATGCCAGGCATTTTTATTGCTTGTCTTTTGATTTTCATTTATTTCTTATTGCTAATGGCTTATGAAGCACTTTATAACATTTCAAAAAAGTGCTATGTAAGTTATTGTTATTATTATTAGGTGACAACAAAGGTTACTTGGATAATAAAGTTTTTAGGGTCTTACTGGTGTGTCAAAGTGTTCTGTATTGCATGCTGGAACAACACTTACTATCTCTAGCTCCAGGAAAGTCAAGCCTATTGGCATATTGATAGTGCAACCGCTTAGAGTCGGTTTATCAGGAAGGTGTGACTGCTTTAGGCCAGAAGCATGGAGAAATGCCCTCTTGTTTGACAACTGTAGTACGATAATTCTTGACTTACTAGCCCCTGTATGAGGAGCAGTCCTATCGACAGAGCAGAAGCACGTACGCTATCAGAATATATAAACAGAATTCACTGCTGGACTGGTGAGTCTAGATTAGTGAACAAACAAGTCTCTCTCAAATCAAGAAACAAGGCAGTCGGCATCTTAGTCTATCATGTCTTTGAGTGACACGCTGTGTTTTTCAATAAGTGACGAGGGGTTTAAAAGAAGCAATTTTGCTGCAGCTCTTCAAGACTCCATGTGAGATCTGGGAATAAATATTTGCCTACAGGTAGTCATATTATATGTTCACAGATTTCTTAAGTGAACTGCGTGGCTCTGAATGTTAACAATATTTGTACTGATGTTTAAGCTGAGGCGTTTTCATTGATGTGCTCTGATTTTATTCTAAGGCGGAATATGAAACAAAAGTGTTATTTGCTGTAAATAAATAATTGTAATAATATTTTTGATGCATGATGGTATCTCTGTGTCAGTAGACCTTTAAATATCTGCATGCATGTCAGTTTTAAAAAATGTTGCCTTCTGATTTTTAATAATCTATAGGAATGGCTGACTTGAAGATTCACTAACTAGACAAAACTGTATTGTTTGAATGTTGGCAACATAATGGCTGTATTGTATTGTACAGAATAACTTTGCCTTGTGATATATAAAATTAAACCTCTGAATCAAATCGTTTGAACAATAATGGTGGTAACGTCCTATATCAAGTTACATCACAATGACACTGAAAAGCCCAACTCAATATGACAAAAAGCTTTTTGGAAAGCATGCTATATGGATTTCATGATGCTGAGGAAAAATGTGAAGCATGAATGGAATGTGATGACTCATAGCAACGGACAAAGTATTGAAGCGTAACAAGCAAAACAGCAAAAGGCTTTTTCATCAGATGCAAAACCAAGAAAATGTCAAGAAATTGGAAACTGCTAGAATAACTGTAGGACAAATTACTTTATCAACCCTTCAATAAATTCACATCTAAAGTTTGCCCTTAATCAATGCTGGAGGCATACCAAACACACAAAAACATGCCGGTATGTGGATTCATCTGGCTTCACAGTACTAACCAAGTACCACTGACAAACCTGCTTCAACCTTTACTACAAAACTGAGCAGGCTCGGAGATGAGGAGGGTAACAGGATGTGAGGGTAAAATAGTTACCAGGCAAATCATAAGCAAAGCCTGTTGTATGAGTACAATTCCATCATGTTTAAACATCACAGTAACTCCTCTACTGTCATAGACAGTGAGCCCACTGGGTGAGCCAAGACTTCCATGGGAAGGGCACACCCAGCAAAACACACTGTGTGCTCTACATGATCACAAACAGCAGTTGGCTGCATACCACCACAGTGCTGAGAAGGAGCTGCAGCCCAATTAATACAGGCAGCCTAACAGCCTGGAACATCACCAGCTCATATACACACACACTGCAGTAACTGAGTTGACAAGCATCACTGTCATATCCATGAAAGGTGTTTGTTTAAGACAATAGGACAATGAACAAAAGCAGATGCATGCGTGGAAAACTGAAAACACCATATGACAATTACTTCTGAAAGCAAACACACAGAATAATATGTTAACGTTTCCCTCGGGACTAATCATTTTCTAGCCCATTCTTATTCCCTTGCGTAGAAAATCATCCTCCCTCCTTGCTCTGACATGAATTGTAATGTCAGTGTGACGATGGTGCTGGGAAGAAAAGGGAGACATACTAACAGAAATGCACTAAGCACATAAATGTACAGAACTCTTGCAGTGTTTCATTCATCCAATGAAACACTGCAAGAGACTGACTGGTGATTATGCACTGTCATTGCCCTGTATCATTAAGCACTGAGCCCAGAAAGCCTTGCCAATACATCACAGAAAACAGACTAGCATTTTAGTGAAGAAACCCCCACATCACCCCACCACTGACCTGGCAGGCATACTGTTATAAATAAGTAGCCTATTGTGTTTGTACTGTAGCAAACAATGGTCTCTCTGCATTAGCACCCGATGCTTGGTAAAGCATGCCTCTGTTCCAGACCCCCTCCTGAACCATTGCAGCAAAGCATTAATTCCAGTGTTTCATTAAACATCTCATTAGCTATAATACAATCATGGTCATCTATTCTCAAGTCTTCAATTTCTAACTGGCAATTTGGATATTAGACAGATCGAGTCTCATTGTGCTTTGAAAAAAAATATTAGCCTTTGTTGATAACAATTTATAACAACTTTCATTAATTAAAGTCATTAAAAATCCTTAATGGCTATGAACAAATCATTAGTTCGTATTTCATAACTTACAGATGTTGAGGTAAATGACGGCTTGTGTATTATGTTTATATCTTTATTCACATTTATAAATTATGGGCAGAGTGATCTCCAGTAACCAGTCAATGTGTTGCTTCATCAACTAATGATGGTTTGTATAAAATCAGTGAATTTTAGCAGATTATTTATTGGTCTCAAGGGAATTGTTTTTAGATTATACTGATGACAATGCAGAGACTATAGACAATCTCTACATATACATCATTGCCTTTATGACTCCTGTATCCACCACCACATCTGTCGAAACGCCAGGAATGGTGTGGAGTGATGTTTATTTAATGTCAATAAATAAGAGAATAAATAAATAAATAACTGAAGATACAGCCTGGTCATTGATCACTGACTTCAGAGCCTTGATCTTCGGGTGAGCACTGCTACTTAAAATCATACAAGATATATTTTTATTTTTGTTTGCTGCAGGGTCTCCTCTCACTCTGGATTATCAGTAATCAAACCTGTTGATTTCTCATAGCTTGTAACGGCAATATCCATCTGTCAGACTTCTACTGTCTGATGAACATTTACTAATGGTTTGTGAACCATTAAGTAAGGATGGACAGATTCAGCTTTGGATTTGGTGCTGCAAAAAAGGTCTACAAATGATCTATAAATATTTCA
Organism: Centroberyx affinis; assembly: GCF_046629955.1. Lineage (NCBI taxonomy): Eukaryota > Metazoa > Chordata > Actinopteri > Beryciformes > Berycidae > Centroberyx > Centroberyx affinis. Next base: position 76,268 of record NW_027280004.1, read on the forward strand.
TGATATTACCTAATTAAAGAATTAACTTCTACAAACCTAAATAAAGGCTACACGGTTTCAACTTTAGATTAGGTGCTGAAAAATGGTCTATACGTGATGAATAAATGTATGATAATGATGAACCAAAGATACTCATATTTCATGCAAAAGACATGTAAGTATTCAGCTACCAACACAGAAAAGGCTATCATGTAAAACATTTACAAATCTTTTACCACCTAACAACTTTATAAAACATGAAATACTCATCCATTGAGAGACGTCACCTGATAAATAGACGTCTTGCATTGTCATCAACATAATCCAAAAATTATTCTGCGGAGACCAATAAATCATCTGCCAACATTTACTAATTTACACATTATTCATTGATGAAGCAAAACATTGATAGGCTACTGGAAATCACTCTGCCCATCATTTATACATGTGAATAAAGAAGAACATCATACATTAAGTCATCATTTCCTAACATTTGTAAGTTATTAAATACATATGAACTAATGACTAAATAAATATGAACTAATGATTGTAATTGAACTACTGTTTTGTAAGTCTATTCATGGCTATTAAGAATGTGTTAATGACTTATTAATTCAAGTTATTAAAGTGTTACCCCTTTGTCTATGTGTAATTGTATACAGGAACTAGAAATTGTAACAAAAAATACAGACACTCAAACACAGACTGCCATCACCAAAGCAACTCCCAACTATAATGTGCTTTTGACTTTCATAATTAGTCATAGTTTACTACTACTTCCCACTGTTTAGTTCAAAATATTCCTAGATAATTACATCTTGAAAACTTTGTGCATCAAGCAGAATGTTTAATATGTATTCAAATAAGCAAAACATTCATTATGTAGATAATGTAGAAAGCATGGATAAATACTTCATTTACATTTTCAGTTATTAAACAGGCGCACTTATCTAGAGCGACTCAACGAACGCATTCAAACAAGAAGACCGAAACAACCAAATAACACAAATAGAGTTAATGAAACTTTCTTTAAAAAAATAAAACACTTAACTTTAATAGCAGTAGCAACAAAAACAAAACTATCCCTAGATAAGTACCAATTTGTGTTTGAAGCATAATTCTAAGCAGGCATACACCCACATGAGTGTGCAACCCTTTTATGAATATATTCTTTGTGTCTTGTCCCTTTTTTGTACAGTACCTCTGCTATTGTATTTTATGATACAGTAATCTCCCTCAATCCTCATATTGTGTGCCCTCTTACTCACACGTATCAAACAATGTATTTGTCTGCTGACACGGTGGATTTTGTGTACGAGGATATTCAGAGTAAATCTGCTTATTTTCGGTATTAACCTTGAATACCCCAGACCACAGTACAATGCAGACAAAGTCAAGTGGAGGCAGAGCAAAGATTACCTTACCCATAGACAACAATAATAATAATGGATGGCTAATCCAACATAGCTTTTCAGATGTAACATTCAGAGGTAAGCAACACATCTTGTTTATATGACTTTAACCAGCCCCAGCATGGATAGTTTAACAGCTCTGGTTTCCTTCATGACCGAAGATTAGTATCTACAGTATCCTCTAATCCTGATCTTTTGGTCAAAATTGCAATCGTTCAAATAAACTGCTAATTAATTAGGTCTATATGTCATCACCACACATCTACCATGGGACTGTACAGCATCTGTACTGGTTTTGTGACCATTAGAAAAACTAATTTCATATCAATATATTAATGAGGAAATCCTTCACTTAGCATCTTTAAAAGTTCAACCAAGACATTGTTGTACAATGGCATCAAAATTTGCATTTCCTTTAATTTTAGAAAAAAAGAAAAAAAAAAAAAAAACACAAGCCCATGCCCATCCCAAATTTTCTTTCATGTTTCGTTCATTTGTCTCTTGCCCAACCCACATGAAACACAGCTGTTATGATGAATACAGATAGCGTGGCAGACAGACTACAGATGAACAAACAAGACAATTAAACAATTAGCAGCCATTTCCTCATGCATTCCTTAAAGCCTCTCTACGGAAATCATTTCCCTTGCTGATAAACAGCACTAAAAAGCAAAATATAAGCAACCCAGTTTCCCTTGATTGGTCTTTAATTGCTATTGTAGGCCTACCACCTCTATTCTTACTATATTCCTTAGTGATTCAGTACGGCTGCTAATCGTTTCGTTGCATACAACTGAAGAGATGGCCACAGAACACAGAGCATACTGCAGACTAGGGCATTTTGCTTTTAGCTTCAATCTTGACCCAGTGATAATGGCATAAATGATAGACAATCTACTATGGAGATGACAGACAGACTGAGCTAGGCATGGATCCAAGCAACCTCATGCCTCCATGTGAAGTTTGAAATGATCGGGTAATGTCGACACAGAAATGGTATTTTTATTATATCATTTAAACAATTTTTCATCTGATCTCATGAGATGAGCCAGAGGAAAAAACCCAGAGTTTCTACACCCACCACCTCCTTTTCTATGACAAGATCAGTGAAATTTGCAGGCTATATTTGGAAAGCATGCAACAGTCGAATCAATTTCATGAACTCCGATAAGATCATTCCTTGAGGTTTTTAAGAAATACTGATTTAAGGGCAGCTGGGAAAATTCATTGAAAAGGATTACTTGATTCCATCAGGGTTTTGTCAAATTTGGGCGCATACTTTGCAACACTGGTCTAGTACATTTCTGTGCCACGCTGATTTCATACCTGATAGATCCTGTTTAGATGTGCCTGTAAGGGAGAAAATGCAGTGCATGTAATGGACTGGCTCCGGCACTCCTCCATAAACTATAGTGTGTCTCTTAAGCATTTCCCCCCCTCATTACCTCTCAGTTGTGCCAAGAAACTAAGACCACTGAGAACTAGGCCATATTGGACAACAGATGCATGAGAATTCCATGAAGTCAATAATCAATTGACTTCATGGTGTATTTTGATTGTGTTGTATTTGATGGTTTGCACGTGGAATACTGTAGCAGACATTAACAGGGAAACATACTGTCAAGGATGGAAGGATAGATTGTACCTCTCAACCGTGGTGGTGCAAAAACCAAAAAAAAATAAAAAATTCTAAGCCGCAGCATATCAGTGATTGAAAATGTCACACAAAGCCTTGATCATTCAAGTGCTCCAGCAAACACAATAAGATGACTTGAAAAATAATATCAACGTAGAGGATAAAGTTTGATTGTTGCTTCCAATTGTATGTTTATCAAGTGAATCAAGTCATCATATTTTTTCTGATGTTGATTCTCTTAACATTTGGGAAAACTCTCGAGACAAATCTGAACTCACTCCACAGTACTGGATGAGAATCACTGAGCTGATTACAAATGAGATTCACCGAGCGAGCCCACAGGAGCTGCTAAATTGGGGAAAATAATCAGCAGTCCATAAATCTTGTTGAGGGCGTTTCACAATTAATCTGCAAAAGACCTCCACCTGAACGTGATCAATAGACCTCTTTGAGTGTATGTACACCTTAGGTATTTAGCCACCACTGTCATCCGTGGCGCCTTAGCGCTTTCTGCACATATTTTACCTGCTCTCCCTCAGTGAACACACGCACACCGTAGCTCCAGTTGATGGTGGGGGTGGGATCTCCTGACGCCTCGCACGTCAGAGTTACCTGCTCCTCCATCTCTGACGTGCTTTGGTTTACCAGGTAAGTGATCTTAGGCTTCACTGTAAAACACAAATACAAAGTCATCACAACCAGAGTAGCATAGCAAGGCAGACAGGTGATTTGGTGGCCTGTAAATATATCAGAACTCTGTGGATTTGGGAGTTCAAAGGGAGGATGAGGATCACTGGCTTGACAGGTGGGGGGGATTTTTACAGCGGCAAAACTGCATTTAAGGTTTCCCAGTCACAGCAGTGGCAAAGATAACCATGTGCGTATCCAAACTTGATTCATGTACTCATTTATTTAGCCTATCTCAAAGGAACCTGTCTTCATTTTGTTTACATTTTAGCAAGCTGTCAAGGTACACCTGAGCTAACCTGAAGGCACACCGGGGTTCCACAACTACGACATGTGAGCAGAGCAGAGCAAATTGAAATGCAGCTCCCCAAGCATGAGGCTGTGCATGCACTCCACGCTGTCTCTCATCTTGCTCATTCCACTTCACTCCTGAACCACATTTGCTTTCAGTTTGAAAGCTTATTTGAGAAGGCTGTTTGTTGAATTATTTTAGGCCCAGTAAGCATACAGAGACGAACTGCCAAACATTGTACACTAGCAAATTACGCATGGATAAAGCAAGACATTGCTAAATCTAGGCCTATTCAATACAGTGAATATTTTACAATATTCAGCACTATACAAGATAAAAACAACCGCACCCTTATATGATAACAGTGTTCTTTAACCAACATTAATTATTTAATCAACAAAGGAACAATTATCTTTTCCAGTGATGCCATGCTTCATATTCATACAGTTATGTACATTCAAACCTGGGAGCTGCGCAGTACAACTACAGTCTTCTGTTGTTTGGGGGTTCAAAACAGCAACCTTCCAAACACAAGCCCACTTCTCTAACCTTTAGGCTAAACCTAACCCTAAACCTAAACCTAACTCTAACCCTAACCACCACCTTTAGGCGTCATCCTTGGTTGGAGCACAGGCGTCAGCTAAAGCCTACTTAAAATGAAACATCTCTACAAAGGAACATTATGGTCAGTGTACATCGTTCATACAGTTTGTTCCCCATCAAATATTGTGATATTATGGTAGCCAGTACATGGTAATGTAAAGAAACTAACAACACGGCGGGCTAAAAATAAAGACAAAACTGGGCTTGAAACACTTCAGCTGAGCCGATTCCACCTGGCCTGTTCTCCAAATCCTTAAGCTCCATCCTTGCATGGAACAATCACAACCCACACTGAAATAACACTTTGTTTTGTCTTGTATCCATTAGAAAACAAATGCATAACCATACCAATTGTTCTTCCCCCACCTACATACTCTTATACAGTACCTCATCCCCACACACTTCAATTCTGTCTCAATTCTTGTATATAAAAAGTTTCTTCTTACCAAATACTCTCAGACTGAGTTCATGCTCACTTTCCCCAGCCTTGTTCTTGGCAATGCAGGTGTACTCTCCTTCATCCAGCTTAGTAACATCCATTATTGTCATTTCCGAGCCATCTTCATTAAAGCCGTACTTCTCTCCTGCCTCCAGAACCACTGAGTTCCTGCAGAAGATGAGACAGCGGCAACCCGCACACACATGTTGAATATTATGATTCCAGTGACACAGATATCTAGACAGGAGAAAAACATCTGCTAAAGCTAGATGTGAATTTTTATGTAACATAGAAACCTTTTTTCTTACTGTGAAATGGACCAATCACACACTATCTGAATGCACACAAATAGTCCTGTTTAAGTGAAGACTAAGTGCACCACATTTTTCCAGCACATCCTCAAGAAGAAAACTTTTTCTTGTCGATGACCCGCAGGTCAAGGAAATAATTGAATTGTAGTTTCTAGAGTCTTGAAAGGCAGAGTGAAAAACAGCAAGTGATGAAAGTAGAGCATTTCAGGGAAAAGGGTGAGGTGAAAGCTGAAAAACTCAACTGGCCAACTTTCAGAAGTGCTTAGCTCAGAAAATCCGTTTGGAAAATGAGGGGGATAATGAGAAAAACTGTGTGTTTCTTCTGTAAGCCTTTTGACATTTGGTGTTATTGTTCATGTTTGCTTAAGACATGGGAAAATATGGTGTCTTCACAGTGTAGAACAGTAGTGAGGAAAGTGATAATTAGACTGATCGATCTCAGGCTTACCTACAGTATGTGAATGGATCAATGGATATTTGTTTACCATAATGCTTTGCCTCAAATTAAGAAAAAAATATGTGGCAAGATTATCTTTTTTTTAATTAATCTACTTCTACTGAGGAAATTCAAGTTGACCAACTTTGTTGAACGGTTTTCCATACATCATTCAGAGATGCCATTTCAGTCTTAAATAAATCAAAGCAAACAAATAAATCATTGACCTTATTCTTTTATCTAAAGATGTTTGATACTTTTCTATTGTTTATCTGTATCTGTAGAAGTGAAAATCATGTTGCTGTATGTTTTTCAAATGGTGGAATTATTCATTTGAGTTTGTCACCGCCCCCCAATGCCAAATGTTTGTTCATAAACATTTGCTGTCATAATGTTATCTAATCTATTTGAAAAGACTCATGTATTTGGCACCACCATCTTAGGTGTAAAACTGAGTGTCATATTTCACCCTCTCTCTGTTCCTAAGCTCCAGGTTCACTAAGAAGGTAAAAGCAGTTGAAGCAAAAAGCTGAGCTACCTTAAGCTGTTTCCATGTACAGATGAATAAATGTGGTAGCACATCCAAAGAATAAAGAGTAAGGCAGAAAACTTACATTTCATTGATTTACTTTGTAGCAGCACATCAATGAAACGTGTCAGTGAGAGAAGTTCTCAGTGAAAAAGTTCTTACTCTTTATTCTCTGGATGTGCTACCACATTTATTCATCTGGACAGTATATTTTTGCTCTAAGCACCCCACACTGGAAACCCTTTTGTTGAAGCGCACCTTTCCTGCCCTGTTTACGTGTACCTTTGATACCCTGCGACATACCTTTGAGACCCTGTTGTCATGAATAAACTAATTAACAGAATATTCCTATCCACCTATGGTGTCCCGCCCACACATAGAACAGACCACCAGCAGTATGAATAGCTGCCAGCCATTCCCTCCCTATTTGACTGAGGTTACTTCTATTACAGTGGGAAGAAATGATGATCCCTATAGTAAAGGTATAAGTATCTATTGCTTGCTGCCATGTTTTTTGTTCAAAATGTACCTACAATGCTGTGTGAGTCTGAGTTTGTGTAGATGGTGAAAACCAAAAGTGAAAGGAGTAAAATAGGCACATTAACCGGATTTCTCATAGTCAGAGTTTCACATTAACCGGGTTATTCTAACCAAGCTGAAACATTTGTATGTGTCGACTCAAAACCAGGTTTCATGAGTAACCGGGTAAACAAAGAAATGTTCTGGAGTTTGGACCAGGGCTGAAAGGATCAACTGTACAAAAGTAAACAAACACCAAACCCATGACACTGCAAATGTTAAAAGAATTTGTCTCTGAAGTTGCTAGCAGAGGCTTACCTTGTCCAGGTCACCATGGGTTCAGGATAGCCGTCGACAGCACAAGTCAACATGGCAAACTGCCCAACATCTGCTGTGGCGTTCACCTCCGACTGCCACACCCTGATGGTCGGGAGCACTGAGACACACAGAGAGACAGATAGAGAGAGAGAGGGACAGAGAGAGAGAAAAAGACACACACAGTGAAAGAATTTGAACACATACTTTATGCATACTCATTTGCTAGGCTCAGAAGTTGCAGGAAATAGACTTCATTAGCGGGGAGCAGCTTTAATATACAGTTGCTCTGGGCAACCATTTCTACTGTGATGCTGAGCCTGGTTGCCTCCAAGGATTTACAGCTTATTTAAGTGACTGGACACCTGCCACATAAAAACATGCCGAATAGAACAAAAATGAAGAAGAAACAAGTTGAGGGAGAAAAAGAGGTGCTTACCATTGACAATGACCCTGATGACCCGAAGATCGATCTCGCCGCGGGTCATGAGGCGACCCTCGCAGGTGTAGGAGCCCTCATCTGTCTTCTTTATGCCGCGGATCTGAAGGTGATTGTTGCTCAGCAGCTTAAACCGAACTAAAAGGAAACAGAAGATGAATGCACTACAATACCATACTTGAAAAGTCTAAAACGGGCTCTTGTCACTCACTACGGTACAGTGCTTGACCTGTTACTTGGTGAAAAACAGCTGCTGTTTTCCTACCAAGATGGTTGCATGGTGATGTAATGGAATACGATAAATATGGAAAGGAAAACTGTCTGTATCAGTCAACCATAGCACAGTCAGTAACATTATTTTGGTATATTCAGTTGACATCAATTGCATATCACATTTTATTTAAAAAAAAAAAAAAAAGTCAACATTTAAAATACTGATGTCTGATTTTGTCATTGACATCTATACATCATTTTACACATTTCATGTTATATGTATGCATTTAGATACAGGGCCATAAAACATTTTTCATGAATGGGAGACAATGTGTCTATTGCAGCAAAAAGAAAGATAGAAAAAATGAAAATACAACTTTCTTTTTTAGGGACACAGATTGTATGTCATTCTTGTGACCTTAGATGGTTGAATTAATATCTGGGAACATGAACACCCCGTACTAACAGCCCCCCAAAAAAGCAAAAATATGACCATAGCCCAGAAAAACTCCTTCAGTTCGTGATGAAATGTGAACCGAATAACTTTAATCATGTAGTGATTCAAAATATTATTACAGCCCACACACACTGCTTGTGTGTTATTATTTTCCAGTGAGCAATAACAACAATACCCTACACATTATGATATTGCTCAGTGTCAAGGGTGTGTGGGGGAGACTTCAATGTTATTTTCAAATTCAAAACCCAATTAATATTTCACTTCAAAGCACAGGGTAAACTCAGGAGATGAATGCCAACCGAAGCACGGCATGAACAGCAGAGAAAATAATTTTGTAAGTATCTCACATAGAGAGATATGCTCTTTTCTTTTCAAAGCTGTTCCAGTAAAACATAATTTTCAATACTCCGACTTCAATAGTGAATGTCTGGCCAAAACCACAACACCGGTAAAGTACCATGCATATGCATTAAAAGCTTTTTGACTGTCTAGTCTTCATAATGGAGGAGCTATAGAATTACATACATAATAATAATAATGGCCATTACTTTCACAGTTTCTCATTTTAGATTTTGAAGTATTGTTACAGGGTTTGTTCCCTACAACAATAGAGCTGATGTGTATTGAATCCTCTACTAAATTGCAAATCTGTCAAAGATGCTTTCTATCTTATTATCTTTATTTGTTTGTATTCCAGGTATGTTTTCTTGTTGTTAGTGCTTGTTATTATCTTCAGTGCTATATATTTATTCTATTCTTATTTACCGTATATCCTTCTACTTGCTGCTGCAATGACCCAGTTTCCCCATGGGGATCATTAAAGTTTCATCTAACCTAATCTAAAAGTGAATTCTTAACAGCTGAATGGAAATTCCTGCCATTTTCATTAAATGAGTGATATAATTATGATCTTTAATGCTTCTGTTTCTAGCTTTGAGAACTTCATGTTCCAACAATGCAGACTGACTTGTCAAAGCCCATATGAATATTTAGTTGTATATTCAGAATTCTGTTTTAGGTTGGATTTTTGCTTTAAAAAATGCTGTTTGTTATTTGTCATGAAAGCTTGGCCTCAAGTCTGTGTTTGCCTGTCCATAGTATCTACAATATTGCTCCTTGTTCATGTTCTGGCCAAATAACGTTGTTACACAGAAGTACCATGACTAAATACATACTCCCATGATAGAGATTTACAAACATGAGACTACATTTCTTGCTGTCCATCCTCTAAACCAGTTTTCTAAACCAGCAGTACAATTTAGTGAAATTAAGTGTTTAGTAATGACTGGCTTTTGACAAGAGGATCTACATTCATCGATCTCTCTAATTTGATACGATTTTAGAGACATTTCAATGCACAAAATGTGACAAACTGCCTCTGTAAGCAAACTAAATATTCATATAGTATTCATATCCATCAGCTTTCATTGTCAAAGAACTACTGAGATGGGAAAAAAAAAACCCTGACAGTTCAGAAGGGAATAGTAAGAATGGCTGAGTGAAAACAGATGACAAGGGCTGGCACAATAGCAGATGAAAGAGGAGAACAGTGATCCCCATGCTGACTAGTGATATCTTACCGTCTTTCTCCATCTGGATTCTGGCCCCTTTGTGTTTCCAGAGGACGGTTGGAGGAGGCGAACTGATGACATCGCAGACAATGTTGGCATTGTCTCCTTCGTTAAACTCTTGGGGTGAGGGTGCATTTGTGAAGGTGATTTTTTCTGGAAAATAACATGTAAAACATTTTTTACTCAGTGAGTGATCATCATCAAAATACCATTAGAACAGTTTTCATTTAGTATGACTCCTGGGCACCAATATGATTTTATAATGATATTGGTTTAGGTCAAAGATACATCAGATGCGGAAAATTGATATTGTGATATTGTTTAGCTTTTTGTTTTTGTCTGTTTTTCTGCACTAGTGCCTAATGTGCTCCAGCTTCTTTATGTGACCGCATTGTGATTCAATCTTCTGAGCAAGACCTGATGGAGCCAGCAGTCTTTGTCCTTTTTGATAGCTGGTGGTTTGTAAGTAGCCTGTTTATTTTCTGACTTTTGTTTTACAGCACTTTGTAACTTTGTGAATAAAAATGTGTATAAATGAAATTATTTACTGCTGCTACTACTACTACTACTACTACTACTACTACTACTACTACTGCCACTGCTGCTACTACTACTACTACTACTACTAATAATAACAATAATAATGTTAAAAATAATAATTAGGCAGTGGTCATACAGTTGCTTGGCAAAGTAAATACACTGTTTATATTTTATTTTATTGTTATTGTTTATTTGTTCCTGAATAAATTTGTCACAAAAAATTAAAAGACCTAAATAATAAAGGCTTAATTTTAATGTATTATAGGCCTAGTCTGCAAGTTAACACTCAGGGTTTCCTGTATATTGATTATATTTTGAATGGTCTGCCCAGGTAAATTAACAGCAGCCCAAACAAGTTTTTGTTTTAGATTGATTTCGGGTGCCATGATGCACTAAGCTGGCGTTTCTTTTCAATATAGTTTCCAAAAAAGAACAAACATGCTGTCAAGCACTGGAAGCTTGTTAGTGAAGTACAACAACTATAATTCATTGCACCTATGACACAGCACATGCTGTTGGTCACAGGAGCGCTCACAGTGCTCAATCGAGTGGAGCTCTATTTGTAATTAGCTGTATGTTGCATTTGTTTCACAAAACTAGGGATAATCAAATGGAAGTATAATAGTAAGCCAGTGTTGCAGTGGCAAGTTAGTAAATTCTAGCCTCATTAGGCACATTATTTATGAAATGTCAATAAAAACACTGTGAAAATATAGCCTTGGATATATACACACAACTGAATAAACAACATCAAGTCCAGCATTATTGGAATAGTTTGAGCCCCCCAACCCCAACCACCAATCCATCAAACCGACAACCTATGAGAAACCTGTTTATGAATTTACTGTATTACACAGTATTACTGTATTATAGTAGAGGTGCACTGATAGTATCTCTAGAATCTGGATCAACACTGATCCAGCTCCCAAGTACTCCTACTTGGATCAGCCAAGGAAGCTGTCCTGACAACAATACTTTAATTGCATGTGCTTTGGGACAATATCAAACTTTTCTGGTGGGAGGAAAAATGTCTCCTGACAGGTGAACGTAGTGAAATGCTGCTATTTTTGAAGTTCATAGGCATAGTTCCTATTGTTTATAGAAGAGCCTCAACTATGCAGGCTAAATGCCATTCTGTTTTATTTGGTGAAACCTACCACACTATGATTTATCTGCTAACCTATTCTGAATAGGCTGCTTTGAAGAGTCTGTCAATAAGCTGTTTGACCAGTGTAAAAAAAAAAAGAGGAAAAAAGTTTAATCCTCTACTCTGTTATGTAGTATATTTTCTGTTTTATTATCATTTTTCATAGTTATTTACTTTTTTATTTCATTGTGGATAGTTATACAATGGTCAGTGAATAATTTGATCAAATGAATACAACGCAATGGATGCACTTGTTCCTGTAATTATTTTTTAAATATCCAATAATACGTGGCATGAATAACTGTATTGGCCAATCTCCTTGATAAAGTAATCAATGCTCATATTGGATCTGAAAACTCAGTGCACCTCTAATTGTAAACTCAGTGACCTCTAATTGTATAATAATATCCATTTTCAGTGTGTTTGCCTCTTCCCCCCAGAGGACATCTATCAATCTTTCCATTTCCTTTTGTAATCACATCCTCCAGCAACCAAACACTCTTTACTGTTGCTGTACAAAGTGACAAAACTAAATAAAAAATACATATTTACAAATAGTAGAATTTGTATTTTTAAAACTCAAAGTCCAACTTTAACATTTGCTTTAACACTTTAACATTTACTGAACCAAAATGAAATACCTTCCTGAAAAACAGCAAAATAGCCACTGAAATTGCTTTCTTCTTTTGCAACAGTTATATGAAATGGATTTTCATATGGAAAACCTAAATGGGTGCCCACTTCATCTGATAATAAACCATTTTCAGCTACAATAGACGCTGAAATAACACAAGAAAGTTCTTTTTGGAAATTCAAAAGATTTCATCTCTGATGGACATTTGCTGATGCTTGGCAAACATGGGAAATAAAAGCCATTACTCAGAAGAAATGCACAACAGACAGGATCATTAAGCAGCCCTCTAATGGTCTTCCGAGCGTTTATTGAACTGATGAAAAATCTATCCTCACTTGAAAAGAAAAAGAATGATGTGTTGCCCTTGAGCAGTCAATAAAATACAACTATACCTTCAATACACCGGATATTTTCTTTCTTTTCTTCTTTTCGTATGTCAAAGTGGAGCAGGGCATGTAGGCTATACAATGAGGAAAATACTCACGGAAGATTTTCACTTTGACTGTTGACTCCGCTTGTTGGTCTCCATTGGCGGCTACACACTTGTATGTCCCTGCATTGTCAGTCCCAGCTTTATAGAGCGTGAGCGTGGAAGATGACTCATCATTACGGGTTACTGTTATGTCTGGTCTGTTTGGCTCTATCCTGTCCCCACTCGGTCCAAACCAGTCTATTTGCTTGGCAACACCCACAACTGTACACAGTAAAAAGCAGCACAAATGAAATTAGTTATGCACTTGCTCACTGCATTGATTGATTACATAAACATCTATAAAAACACACCACCTTGACTCGGGCAGCAAGGACATTTGATTTGATATATGAACAAGATATTATTATTACAGCATATACGGAATAACAAAAGACCTTATTCGGCCAATTGTTTTGGGACACTCAAAGTTAGGACAGTGTTGATAAACTTACCCTCACACAGGAAGAATTTGGACTCTCCGACACTGATCTCACCGTGGCCAGGGGTGATCTGCACTTCCAGTGAAACTGAAAACAGAAAAACAGATAAAATACAAAATCAGGAACATGGAAACATGCTACATGCTTGTATGTGTTACAAAATGAGGGCAGCACTGCTTAAGACTGCAGCACTGCTTAAGATACTTTCAGCAGTAAGATAAAATCAATTTTCTTTTCAGATACTACAAGGTATGGACATAAAACAGACACCACATGAAGAGTCTTTAACTTTAAAGTAACTAAATCAAAAGTCTGAATCAAACTGAAGTAACTAAATCAAAGTAACATAAGGCAATTAACAGAGTTTGCAAAACAACTAAGTAACTGAGTAATGTGGCAATCATAGCAACATATGCCAAATATGAACAAACTGCAATGGCAATGAGGACCCATGGTTGCAATTTCAAAGCCTCAACGGGGATAGACAGAGACTTAACAGGATAGTTGCTAAAAACACAAACAACGGCCTACACACAGAATTTAATATACACTTCTGTGGCACAGTCTCAACAAAACTGTACTATATTTATGGCAGATTTGGCATTCAGAAACTGCTTGTGTCCAATGCCAACACACAAAGACACATAACCTGGTCTAAGGAGCACAACATCTGGACCCGTTCGTCATATGGTGGCCAAAGAATATGGGACTATTTAACAGGACTAGCTGAACCCAAGGTGAAAACAATGTTACCTCATGCTGTTCCCATATTCCAAGATGATATGCCCCTATACACAATGCTTAACTCAACAGTGGTTTCATGAACACCAGGAGGAAGTCAAATGCCTTCCATCGCCTCCCCAATCACCAGATCAGAAACACATCATTGAACCTTAATGGGAAGTTTTGGAGCTGAGAGTGCAAAGTAGATTTCTCAGTCTATCTCAGTCATAGGATGAATTTACATACTTTAAAAACCTCTACCTGGCCTGTGTTTTCAGCCTGGCTGCATCTGGCTGCTCTTTTTGGCTACTGCTGAAGTTGACTTTGTGGCCTGAAGTAGGCTCTGACTACAAATCCCAATCTCCCTAAATGAACTGGTGGTGGATGTGGCTACAAATCATCCAGCACCCAACTTCATCAGGGTGTACTCTGGCTTCCCAGCCTTGATGCTCAGCCACTAGCTCAGTGTGTTTTCTGTCTTTCTTTCACATGCCTCATCTACTACGTATTCCCATGGCACAGTAAGCCTTACAAAGTCAGCTGACCCCTGAGTGTAATACCGCAATAACAGATAATGTTGGTGTTGAGTCTCTTTGGTGGAAGTGAAAAGTGTTGGCCTACCTCTGCTTGCGTTTCCCAATATTTGCCCTAGTTGGCCAAATTTGTGCCTATTCAGTAACAATCCTTTCTGGACTTGTTTCCTTCACATCCAAAGCCAATTTGATCTCTTTCCTAATGAGTAAAGAATTGGTTTCAATTTATTTACTCTCAATTGCTGCCAGCAGACACTTAAACACTCGATCATGTCGCCAAGTATATCAATCTTAGGAAAGAATAACTTTGCAGCCTGACAGGATACGTCTATGTATTGCTCTGTCTGAACCCAGAGGACATGCGGGGTGTTCGGTCAGGTACTAGTTGAGGTTTTGGGATAATGGCAGCAAATCATAGGTTGCTCCAATAATGAATCTAATACTTCTCAAGATAAGTCTGGGTTATAGACACATGATTCAATGGAATGTATAAATCAGCAAGGCTCAGCAGCATTCTATCACACAGAAAATCAAAAAGTGTGGTTTAACGTGATACAACCGGCCTACTGTCTTCCCTGGCTGCATATTAGCCCACTAGGCAGAGCTTCACCACTGGGCTCTGGCTCAAAAATTGAGCAAGGATGGACTGCCTCTGTCTTGAAATGTATTTGCATAACAATGCCATTTAATTGCTATTCCCAGTCCTCAGGGCAGCTACTGGAAATTCTGAGCCAGTGCTTTTCCAAACGGTCTGAGTTTTAAATATCAAACTCATAAAAGATTAAGCCATGGTAGTGAGTGCTTTAAATTGAAGGAGAAATGCACTGAAAGTATTTGTGAAAACTGACAAGTATGTTAAATTGCATAAATTAGCAAACTGATGTTTTCATTGCATGGCACTGTAACAAGAGCAGATAATTGATTGCTACATGGCTACGTCATATTGGATTTACCGTATATACGAACTGCCGACTGGGAAAAAACCTTCCCGTCAACCTCTTGGTGGGCTCCAATATCTCCTACTTAGCACCACAAACTGTGGAACTGTGTCAAGCTGCTGTTTACACAAGCTGTAAACAGCAGGGAATCCACCGATGACAGCAGTCCAAGGTAATGAAAAAATCAAAATTATTATTATATTCACATTAATACAACCACCCTACTTATGAGAAGCACATCTGCTGCAGTTGGTTTATGGTTTATTTAAAATTCATGAATAAAACTTATTTTGGATGTGGGAATTCCAAAAAGTTAAACATGCAACCGCTTTCCAGCAACGAAGCAACGAAATGTCATCCCCTTCTTCCGCTTCTTCCAATATGATGTAAATGCAGCAGAAGACTGGCAGCCAGCAAAGTAAGCAGGGAGTGTGTGAGCAATGCCAACTGCATAAAGCATCTAATGGACTATTATAGATGAAATGTATGACAATTGTTCAACTACAGCTATTTAATGACTTGTAATTGAAATGCAAGTGTTATTGTGTTGAAAGGGTGTTTTAGTCACTTTTTGGTTTTGACTGTTGTAGTTTCCCTTGGCCCCGTTGGATTATATTGGAGAGCAGCGCTCCCTGCAAACTGAGAGATACGTAGAACTCTACAGTGAAGTAATTTTTATCAGAATCAATCGGCATGATGGCAAAAACTAGGAATAAAAAAATAAAACCCTGTTTGAAAATAATCGAAATTATTATGGATTATCCAAATAATTATCCAAATTATCAAAGTGATTAATCTGAGAGGCACAAGGCTAGTACATAGCTAAAACATTAATCAGCCCAAAGAAATGCTCAGAATTGTGAGCTTCTAATATTTAACACAGTCATGGTTGGCACGATATCAGATAGAAAGCATCCAAAACCCTTAGACAAATGCAACAAAAATATATTTTGCACAGAGACAAATAGCCACATGTTATAGGAGCAGCGTAGCCCCTTTATGAGAATAGGGTGGTGCGGAGTGTTTTTACGTAGCGAGTGTGTGGTGGAGCGAGAGAGAGAGAGAGAGCGCTGTGTGTGACGTGAATGAATGGGAGCGGAAGGGAAAAGTGCAGCAGAGAAGTTAGCAAGCTGTAGCAGGTAGCAAATAAATGTATGGCGAAAGTTACGGTTGTCATGAAATAAATACTGCAGTGTCTCAAGGCCAAGGTGGTGACCCTGTGTGCTGTCTTTTGCAACTGCTGTGGGAGTGAAGGGGAGTTGGTCCCGAAGCAAGGTAGACTTCGGCCCTGGAGGACAAAAGAGATTCCCCTGTGCTTTCCGACTACGGTCTGGAGGCTGAACAGGAAAGACCAACACACAGTTTAAATGTAAATCAACAAAAAAATGCCATTTCTACAGACTTTGAATCACTAATCCTAAAAAAGCTTTTATTCCGTGTTCAGCACCTTGGCAGATCTGGACAATATTACAAATTCACAACAAAAATGATTCTAAAACACAATCATGGAGGCATTCCATTTCACAGAAACCTGTCTGAATACTCTCATACATCATCCCCATGATCCAGTGCTCCTGACTGGAGAAGACACAGCCTGAGGGCAGTTTTAGTCTCACTCACTAGCCATTTTACAATTCAGATCAAAGCTGCATGACTGGTGTTGAGCTATGAGACCTGACTGTTCTGAGGCATTCTTCACCTGCATTAGGGGACCTGACACGGTGGAGCCTTAATGGCTTTGTCTACCTATCTATTGATGGATGGCTCAAATGGGGAGTACTCTTGAAGAAATGGCCTTGGTAATGAATAGAGGGAATAGAGATAAATGCCGAACGAATATGTCGTCATTAAGCTATAGTATGCTGAGCAATCCAACTTCTTGTAGTGTAAATGGAAAATCCTTTGAAAGTACTTGACAGTTCCTTTTGTTTTTTACTTGCCAAACTGTAGGAAATATAAAACACATAAGCCATCTCGCTGGTTCTGTACTCTATTGATCCCCGAGGGAGAAGTTCTCTTTCACCAGCACCAGCACCAGTGGAGCTGGTATGGATTCAATGTCTTGCTAAAGGACACTGCACCGATGATGACCCTGATTCTTGCTGCTATAAGGGCTTGAACCGGGGCTTTCTGCTTGAAGGACGGCCTTCCTAGACACTATGGCACCTTGCTGCCTTTATTTTTGTTTCTGTAGCAAGATGTTGTCATCAGCCAGTTCAAAGTCAGTTACTGATCAAATCGGCTCACATTGTACACAAAGCCAACAATTAGGCTATCTACAGACCTAGAATGTCTCCAAAACTAATTTACTGGCCTAACCCTTGGTTTTATCATATCTGTGTGCAAACATCAAAGCTTCATATGACCAGATGAGTATTATTATCCATTTCCAAGAGGATTAGTTTCTCCAAGCATGAAATCTCAAAATAGACAGTATCACCAAACTGGAATCAGTGCATGAAAGATTAGATATGTGCTGAAAATGTATCTCCACTAATCAGTGTCGTATTCAGATGATTGCACTGTGCAAGACGTTCTTTATTCCTACAACCAGTTATTCCTATGATGACCTTGATGATGACAAAGACAATGGTGACTGAGTTTCCCAGTGGTGCCAGATTCAGATGTTCACCCAAGCGTTCTTACTGTGTTCCATCTTGTTATCAATATTTAATCTTGATCTACCCACTCTCGGCATCCACTGCACGCCTGATCATCCTGGAAGGGGAATCCCTCTCTGTGCGGCCCTTCCCAAAGTATCTTCCATTTTTTCCCCTAATTAGGCTTTGGTGGGAGTTTTGACTTGTTCTTATTGAGGGTCTAAGGTTAGGAGTTGTCGTTTCCATTTATCGTTTTCATTTATTGTTTCATAATGTTGGCATTGTGAAGCCCCTTGAAACTATAACTGTGATTAGGGCTAAACAAATAAACTTGACTTGACTGTATCCCTGGGTGAGCTGCCCAACTGTAAGCAACATACGGGAGACCCTCTTACGGTTGACCTGCTGGAGTCATGCATTTTTAATAAAGTGTGATAGCCTATGTATCAGCAAAGAGAAAAACATAATCTGACTGTGATATGTTAGCCATGTCACCCAGTTCTGCAAAATATAATCCTTGTGGCTGTATGCTTTCAAATAACTTCAAAAATACACACATCAGTATTTCCACTACCATGGAAATGGCAGTGTGGGAAGTCTGAGGAAAACACTGCACATACACACATCACAGAAAGTCCCAACAAGAGATGGACTATGGCAGCTTTGGCTTTAGCAGCCCTAATTACCAAAAAAGACAGACCCTATTTTGCCTGCAGTTTTCATTCTTTCCTCTCTACAGAAATAAGGTCAAGACAACACTGCCACTATACAGTTGACTTGAAACTACAGTAAGTAACAACCAAGGCTGTACTGCCCATGTGCATTGACAAATAAGATATTTAAGACGCTTCACACATTTCTGTGAACTCATGCTTGTCAGCTTGGCAAGATGAAAGCAAGGTATCTTTGTCAGTAAAGGACTGCAGCACTACATCAAAGACTGGATGAGAAAGACAATCCAGATTTATGGTTTTCGACATTAATAGTAATAGGGCCTAAAAAATGTCTACACTCTGTTTTGCTTAATTAGTATAAAACTTCAGTTCATTGGTTCACTGCATGCAGGCTTGTTAGATCGTCTAGTAACTTGCTGGGAAATCTTAGCTATGTAAAGTGCTGTCAAAAATGTGGCACTCAAAGAAAATACAGTGGAGTGGAAAGTAGGGCTGTCCTGAACTAAAAAATACAAAAATAAAAAATAATAGGCTAATCTTAAATATAATATGATAATATAATATTATAATATAATCATTTATCAATCAATCAAATGTCCATTTAAAGAGTACTGATGTACACCGTTTTCAGCCTCCCTAACCCTAAGCCTAACGCTAATACACATTTTGAAAAATGCAATTAGGCTATTGAGAGTGACACTGACTATCACGGCACTTAAGCCACTGAGAGTCATTTGAGGTGGAGGACTTGTTTCTTTCAGAATCCTCCCCATCTGATATTAAACCAGAGGACAGAGGAGATTTGGAGACTTATCAATTTGAACTGCTAGCTGTGCCGTCTTTAGCTCAAGCCCCCGGGGCAGCAGCAGAGCCATTAGGGGGCAAGGCTATGGAGGTGCAGGAGAGAATGGAAGAATGGAGTCAAAATTCATTATTTTGTTGTGGCTTGGGCTATAGTTTGGGCAAAGTGCCAACTGATGCAAACTAGTCATAAATGTATTAATTTGCCTACTATTTATATCTTGATAGCAGTACACTCTGACAAAATCCCTCTTGGTTGTAGACTATGGCTTTGTGAATAATGAGATTACAAACATACACAACAATTGAAATACGGCTACCTAAACTACTAAATATAATCAACAAACACTATCCCAAACCTTTCAACACTAAATATGAACAAACAAGACTAACAAGGAGCTAGAAAAGTGTAAACAATGCAGGCTCTGTCACACAGCTAGTACCAACTAGTGCAAGTTTGAAAATAACTAGGATAGTCGTCCTTGCATCGATGGATCAATCTCTAGTTGGGGTGGCAACACTTTTCTACTTGAATCAGATTCAATGCACTCAGTGCAATAGCACCTTGGTATTACATCTGGTATCTGGTATTACATCACAGATTGGGTAGGGCCAGGAGATCAGCAGGGTGTTCAGTTTGAACCCATGGGGGATAGGAACACTATGATTTTCTGCCTTAAAAACATCTCTATGATATTGTCTCGGAAATACTGAACTCTTGTCCAGGATTCACATGGACAATACAAATACATACAAACAGGCATACAGCTCAAAACTGTGATTTAGGGTTTAATTTAACAGGTTTAACACATCTGCAAAATTGTCTCTCCTGCATTGTTTCCCCAGAAAATGCATGCAGTCATGAAAATCTTGCTGTTTTTTAAAATACATATGTATGAATATTGACGCCTGAGATGTACTCATCATTTTCAGAAAATAACTCATGCAGTGTGGCAATGTTTACAATTCACTGTCAAATGTGAAGCTAGCTAGACGCTGACAAGTTATTTCAGAACTGAATGACTGTCTCCCCGAGGATTTTTATCCAGAAGCAGTGTACACACACACGCACGCACGCACGCACACACACACACACACACACACACACACACACACACACACACACACAGACCATGAATAAGATCCAAAACTTAAAGCTGCATTATGTAACTTTTCCATGATAAAATAAAGCCATATTTTCAATCTAAGTAATGTGTTTGGTCTCAACAACGGTACAATTACCAATGAGCGCTGATTATTGCATTCTAGCCCCTGTAGTCGGGAATGACCAGTGGGGGGAAATCTTACATATTAGGTAAACAAGGAAGAGAATTATGGCGCGATCAGCAGACATTTTGGATTGTAGTAGCCGCAGTGTTGCATGGCAGAAACACCTCCTCGAGATTGGTTTCACCACCTCTATCTTCAGAAACAAGACGAAGAGTCTAACAGCCCCGCAACGTTGAATCTTGTGGTAGCGCCTCTGCTGAGAATCGAACGCTGGTCTCCCGCTTGAGAGTCTGCAATCTAACTACCTGAGGGCCACGTGACCCATAAAGTGGTGAACCGACTGACCGACCAACCAGCCGACTGACAATGCCATCCATAGAGCATTCCATTAGATCTTTGGAAAACCTCCAAGCAAAATAGATGAGTGGTAAGCAGTGCAATAAAACAAGAATAAATATCAATGCTGCCTAATCAATGGAAAGACCTCAAGGAACAGCAAGGCAACAGAACCGATGTAGCCGCAGAGACAAATAAATAAAATCTTATTTATTCAATATTCAGTGTAGTTACATATGGGTAAGTTAGCCTAGCATCACATAGTGTTGTTGGTTTCTGTATGTGTTCAGCATCTCTGCATGTGGAGAGGTTGAGTTGCTGCAGAGAGAGAGTTGCTAAAGCTCCAGAAAACAACTGTTCCATGTGGTGGCAGCGTTAGCCTAGCATTACCAACAGTAGTTAGCGTTTAGGCCCCGCAACCTATAGCACAAGTAAACTAACCAAAGGTAGCCAGCAAATACAAGGCCACAGACATCAACACTCCCTCTATCTATCTATCTATCTATCTATCTATCTATCTATCTATCTATCTATCTTCTCTAAATGGGTTCAGACAAGAGGTATTTTTAGGGCTCTCTCGATTGCCCACATTTTAGTCCATATGGGCATTTTAGCATGTGGAGCCAATTAAATGTAGAACGTGTGTTTGTAGAGTATCATGTGATTAGATTTTTTATCTAAAAATAAATGGTTACAAGTCTAACGGTTTTTGCTTTCACATCTTTGTCTAAGGATATGTCCTGATTACAACAAGGAGATGAAGCATAATTTGGAGAGAGGCCCTGTCAGATGTACCAGCATGTGCAAACCAGAAGGGTGGATACATTCCCGCTGATTGTTTTGTAAATAGTAATTTGCTATTGTTTGGAGTGTGTGACTTTTTATCATTGCCTTTGTTTTCTTTCTATGCTGAAGTGCCTCTAATAAAAGCAATATAACTTTTTCAGAGGGTTTTTATTACAAGCACAGCAAACACAAAAATGTTATTGCACAAAAAGAAAATCAATTCAAATACAAATACCAATCATATACAAATTAAACAATGAGATCCTGAGGATTAGCTTGAGTAGTTCTCCCTGAAGGTGCAGTGTAATGGCCATGACCTCTACATCTCCAGACAGCTGGGGACGTGCAGGCCGTTCTAGAGCCTCATCACTGGAGTCCTATGACAGTTAGACGCACACAGCACAGTGACAATTACAATGTAAAAGTATGTTGGTTGTTAGTTTCAAACACTGTTTTTTGTGTGAACACATTGCTGCCATTGTCCCCAAAATAAATAACTGTAGCTATATCCTTGGCAAACAAGCAATCCATGTCATAGACTTTTGCTGCAACCAGACAAGAAGCAATAGACTGGGACAAATATTGGATCCTACGTATAAAGATTCTTCACGATTCATATAACTTTACTGAATCGTGTTTGCACATTACCTGGCTTGAATACATTTCTGACTATTTCTGTAGATTGATGACATCACTATAAAGCAACAGGGAGGGATACACACAATTGGAGGCAAAAACAACTTAACAGTTACCACTCGCGGCCATGGGTGCTACCAAAATGCAAAAATTACAAAGTGCAGCTTTAAAGATCTGCAAAAATGTATTTTAGTGTTATCCATGTTTATTCTTGTACTGACACTCTAAATAAATAAACAGATAATTTCCTATGATACCAAGGAAATTGAACATAAAGAATAAATGAGTCTCTTAGACCAGTGACAATAATCTAGCTAGACAATTAGAGAGCATAGTTACCTCTCTCGTTTGCTGATAATTCCCACCTCTCTAGCAGGCTGTTTTGGGTGAGCTACTTTGTAAATTTACCTCAGCTGATCTTGCACGCCAGCTGATTCCCCACTGTTCTCACAGACCAAACAGCAAACAAGTTCCGTCAAATGGCATCCAATGTGCAGCTGAGTTAAAAATCAGACGGGACCAACAAACAATATGGCGAGAGATTCCAACAACAACCCCTGAAACATCTATTTAATATATCAAAATCTCTATCCACCAAACAATGTTTGCTATGTATTCGAGAAATTTATATGAAGTAGTGAGATTGATGTGAACTCATTATCCCACGCAGTTGCAGTGTAAGGTAAAAGCTTATGTAGGCTATGAACAGCACTGCAGTTTTCAACATCTCTGCTGTCAGATCATCCCCACCCCGACTGAGTCAATTTAACACATAAAGCACATACATGGACTATATGACTGGACGCATCACAATAATTTCGTTGTTTGAAGTCTTTTTAAATGAGCAACAACATTTCATTTTTGTCAGCAGCAGATGAGGTTCAAAGCAAAACTTAATTAAACCCAAGCAGTCATTCAGTGTCATGTTCTGAACAGCTTAACTGAACAGCAAGAACAATGCTGATTCTAGGGTATTATTCTTATCTATGTCACTAAGGTTCGTGAAGCATTTTGGCCATTAATCAAAATAGCTGGGTTCCACATGGTTCCACTCATTCAGACGGTCCTAGAATGTACAAGCATAAACAAAGTGCAAACCTGTGAACACTTCCAAGTCATTGCTTTTGACCATCAAGACGTTTGTGGCAGTTACCTAGGCTATATGACGTAAATACAGCACTAGTCTGCTGGAAGAGGCCACACAGTGCTGTTGGCAATGGTGCAATATTTTGTGCCAGACTGCAAATTATTAAGTTCTTTTTGGCTGGCTAGCTCATTATTTAGCCTCTATCCAATGTAATATTGCAGCTACACTACTGTACATGTTTAGATTTGTAATACATTTCCCATCTGCTAACACCTTTTTAATCATCCTTGAAGTAGGACACTATTAGCTATTAGCACACTATTAGGGCTATTAGCTTCAAATCAGGCGCTGTGTGCGAGCTGCGTAATAAGGCACAGATCTTTTCTGATTGTGTGATTGGCCAGGAGCTAGCTAGGCTTGTAGTAGTTGTCATGGAAATGTCAGTGACTGAAGGTCTTTACCCTAGTTCATACTGTTTAGAATTGTGTTGGCTATGTTTTGTTAACATGGGAAAAAAAACTCTTCTACTGCAGTAACCAGTGACATTCCAGTTCAAGTGCACAAACTTTGACCTGATCAGTGTGAGCTCTCAGCTAATGTCATAAAATCTCACCGGAAACTAAGAAACCAGATTGTCAAAGCTGTCAGTATATGAGCAAATTATAACTTCCTCACAACATTGCTTTTCTTCTATTAAAACCAACAGTGCAAAACCATTCTAATATCCTCCAAGCAAGCTGACAAGAGAATGATGAGAGTCCCAAAGGGAATTCCATCACAAGATATCCCTCTCTCTCTCGCTTACCCCCCCCCCCCCGTTCCCCCCCCCTCCCCCTATGTTCTCTAGCCCTCTGTCTCTAAATATTGTCCTCCATTTCTCTAGAATGCTATAATGTATAATGTAACTGATAAAGGCCTTACGAAACCAGAGCAACACACCTGCTCGTTCTGGGATTCTTCCAACAGTTAAATTACTCTCAAGCCCAAACACTAATTGGTTCTCTCAGATCGGAGACAGAGCCATGGCTCCTCTTCATAGATTATGAACAAGGCATAGTAATTGCTTTCTAACCAACAGCTCGCTTTTCATAAATTTAAGAAGTGTCTAACAAGCTAATGTAGCTGGAGTCCAGTTATAGGGCAGAGATATTGTCAAGGCAGAGAGTGACCAAATTACAAGAAGAAATTGCTTAGCTTAGAAATTTGATCTTAATGGGGATCCCTTATGGCCATTTCCATTTCAAAACACAAGTAGGCTGTGACAGCACGGGGCTCTCCAAACCGCAGACAACAGGAGTATGCACTTGAGGAAGAGGGGGGAGTCTCTTTAGTGGATAGTCATCCATACAGTTGTAAGAATTGCATAGTTTTACTGTCTAGTTTTCACCTTGATTAATTACCCTCAGTGTTTTTCTTCAGAATGAAAACTGCATCCTTGCCTGTAGCACTCATTTTAAAATATAGCTAGAACAGCCTTTATTTATAGCCTACACTTTCTTTGACTCCCTTGATTCTGTTCATCCCTTTAATGGGCAGTGTCTCATTTATGGATAATTAGTTCAATAGTGCACACATTTCCAAAAGTTTCTGATATCTTAGGTTATGGCCCCAGTTTAAACTGCTACCCAGTTTTCACATCTTATTTTAATGTAAGATGGTCCTTCTGCTTGGAATTGATGTGGTAATTACAGGGTTCCCCCAACGTCAATCATCATTGGGAGTGTAACAATACATGTATTTGTGCTGACCCATTTAGAGAGAGGGCTTACATGTACAGTAGCTACATCAAGTACATGGAATAAAGATCACTATTCTACTCTAACTACTTTTTTTTTTAACATGAGATCAGGCAAATAATAAAAAAAAATATCAAAAGACATCGTACAATCCGTTGTTATGGTTCAGGTTATACATAACCAACTTAACACACCATCAAAGGGATTCCTCAGAAAGAGAGGTAGGCCGATATAAAGCACAACTTTATCAATCTTAGCAATATGGGCTGCTATATTACCGATAGTATATAATCCCCAAGTAGTCAATTAGCACTATCTGCAGGCCAATAGGGCTTACAGACACAGTTTTAGGCACATAAGAGTTAAAATAATCAACATGGTTATCAGCTGGTAACTGCTGCCAAGCAGAAAAACCACAAGATCAAAATCACATGAACTGTCAAAGGCATGTTCTGTTGCTCTAACCACAGTGAGCTGGACATCTACAGCTACAGAGAGCTACATGACGATAACAGCACAATATATTATGGCTGAGTGGGAGCCAAACAGTCCCGTTCTTCACTGAGAGTCACAATGGTCAAACCATGGGAGAAGGGCTGACCGAGGCAGTGGTAATACAAAAGATAGAGAGAGTTAATGCGACTATTCCTGTGACCAGATATTGCAAATGCAGTTGGAGTGGGTGGACCGAGGCCACAGATAGGATGCTTTGCTCATATTATTACTCTGACATCCTAAAAAGCATTGGCAGTGAACTCCATTTTTCACCTCTTAGCAATAACCAGGAAAGTGAATTCCTTTCATAAAAGCACTGCAAACTGTGCATGCTTTGAGGACCGCAGATGCTGCAGCTTCCAACCCACAAAACTTGTCCAAGATGTCCCCACGAGATGGAATTCAAGCCGTGACATGCATGGTTCGAAGATATCTTGAGCAGTAGGCTGCTGTGTACTCACTGACAGACAAAGCAGTGAAGAGTACTCTCAAACATATTGTGAGTCTGTCTGACAACGATGTAACAGTCATTGTCAGAATAATCAAACTACTGAAGACAGTGGCCCCCGTGATGTGCAGTGAGAGCTCTCCATCTGTTTCCATGGTCTATACTATAATGCAGAATCCATGGCAATTCAACTCATTGCTATGCCTGGATGATGCGTTTCATCTGAGAGCCTATGATGAGTTTGTCACAGAGAAAGGGGTATCGGGAACAAAGGGTATTGCATTATTTTTTAAAATGTGACTATTACAATAAATCAGTTTTATACATGCATAATATACACTGAATGTACAAACTATTAGGGCTGAACAATTTTGAAAAAATATCTAATTGCAATTATTTTGACTGATATTGCAATTGCGATATGATTTTCATTGAAAAACGGATTAAAATCATTATGGTGTGATTTTTGCAGGGATCTGTACCAAACAAAGATGTTTTCTTAAGTCTGTAGAATATGACGTGTAGGCCAGGACATCTCTGCAGCATGACAATATTGAATTTAAAATGGTATTTTGACACACATTTAGCCTTTAACAAATATTGCACCTCCTGCGATTTGAAAATTGCAGTAGGCCATATTGCGATTTCGATAAAATTTCGATTAGGCTAATTGTTCAGCCCTACAAACTATCAGGGACATCTTCCTGATATCGAGCTGCAGTCCCTTTTGCAAAATCGACATCTCATTTGTCTCAAAGCTAAAAACCCCTTCTCTGACTCGTCTGCTCTCTTTATCTACATCTCCTCCTTTGTGATTGGTATCCGATTTAATAAATGAAATCAATAAGGTATAAATGCTTTTACCTGGATTCACCTCATTAGTGTACTTCACTGGCTGAGACTGAGTGTACCAAATATTTCCTACATTCAGTGAATTTCAATTGTCATAGCAGAGCATGATATTTTGTTCTGCTAAAAGAGAGTAATATATTTTTTGTTATTTGATTCTGCAGGGTCAGGCTACAGACACCACGGGGGCCAACACCTCCCCAGAGACAGCCGACACACCGAGCATCATCCCCTGCAGAAAATAAGTCTGCGATGTGAGCTGTTTGGAAAGCCTTTCATGACCCAGGCACCAGGGAAGAGCAGGTGATCTCATACAGGGCAGTGGACTGTATTCACCTGGATGCTGATCCACTTAAATGGCAGAGGGCCAATGATACCACATGCCGTACAGTATATCCTCACAGGAGATGGTTTTGTCCACTGCAGGTGACATTGTCACAGCGAGCCAATATGTGCTCTTTGCAGGTAATGTAGACAAACTTATTTAAAAAAAAAGTTAAGGAGTTAAATATTTAGTGAACCTATCTGGTGGAGCTGTTTTATGTTGAAATCAAAATTGTTCTAAATGACCATGTTTTCTTGTTTTGTTACATTATGTTACATTGTTACATTATAAAGCACTGCCGTTCCTTGATGGCGTTTCTTGTT
This sequence comes from Centroberyx affinis, assembly GCF_046629955.1. Classification (NCBI taxonomy): domain Eukaryota; kingdom Metazoa; phylum Chordata; class Actinopteri; order Beryciformes; family Berycidae; genus Centroberyx; species Centroberyx affinis. Next base: position 103,862 of record NW_027280004.1, read on the forward strand.
GCCATATGCTGCTGGGAAGCCACCCTAAAAAGATATAACTCCATTATGCTCATTCCAAAGTGTTATTGCACAAGGACCATCATATTTACTTAAAAAAAAAAAACAACAACTTTATATTGTTGCATTTTAATAAATGGAAAATTAATTTCTTTCTTGCCATATTGCAAACATAGCAATTGAACTGAACCATGAGTTTTGTGAACCATTACACCCCGCATCACCATTAAGCACCATTCCTAAAAATCAAGCATACCGTATGCCTGCAGGTGGGTTAAAGGGTATTCCATGGAAGAAGTTTAACTTTGTTATGTATTAAATAGGGAACAAGCATTCAAAAAATAAAAGGGGGGGAGAGAAAGACAGCCCCAAGAGCATCAGAAGGTGCTGTGTATTACTTTCTTAATTGGCAAACCAAACCTTGGGCTTTTTAAACTCACACACAAACAGGGATAACATGCCCAACCCCATGGTATGCTTCCTGGTGATGTGGTAATGCAGAAGTTGTTAAAGCCCTCAACACTAGGCTGGTTAAGAGACCTACTGAGAAATAAACAATTCAAGTAGATAGAGTGACCTAGTTCTGGGAAAACATGCAATCCTCCCCGCAGTAAAACTTGACATTCCATATTGAAATGTCTCTTCTGACTAGGACTCTTTTTCCAAAAATGTAGGTCACTTTTTACAACAAAAAAAATAAAATAAATGAATGAAATTGAATGAAATCTGTTATAAAATATTTAAAAATCCCCATCCCATTAAAATTACCCTGTCACAACAACTAGCATCATCTGCCTGACCATTTTCTGGCCTGCTGCCATATGATAGATGTACCACAATGATCATAGCCCTATGTACATTATGTCAATTATTTCATGGAAGAACAACTGTTTTAACAATTAGATGAAGAGATTTGGTAATACAGCAAATGAATGCATCTCAGATGATCATGAGTTTCAGTGACAGGGAAACAAGAACAAATGGTATTTTCCATCATCAAACTTCTGTCAGGAGATTCAGAAATTCAAAGAAGAGGGATAGTCTTAGCTTCCAATTCACATCCAATACTTTCATTGTAACGATTGAAAGGGACAGAGAGACAGAGAATTAGACGGAATGATCTCAATCTCTGAGACTTTATTAGCCAATTAGCATTGTTATGGATGGAACTGACATCTGCTGCCAACAACTGGCTGAATAAGTCTGGTCTGTCCCAAAATCTGAGCAGCAAATTAACTCTTGTTTACAATCACACCATGTTTGCTGACTGAAAATACTTGACAGATGAACAAAGGATGACAGCTCGCCTAAATATCACGGGCTAAGATTCTAGCTACCAAGTATGTTACTAAGTACGTTCTTCAAAGAAAGCAGTTATCAGTAATTGTAGCTGCTGGTGGTGAATTCTTCTGTAAAAGGCAAAACCGAATGAAAAATGGGATCTTTGGCACTTGACAGTAACAGTTCATTTGTGATGTAACAGTTAGCCATGGGGAATGTCATATTTGGATGCAGCCTGATCATGAGTCTAGGTGACAGCTGGCAGTGTCAATAATTCATGTCTCTGTAGGTCATCAACAAAGCTTTGGTGTTAGTAGTTGTACAGCAATCAAATGGAATTTATAGCACCATGGGGTAGAATAGCATTTTATATTATTATTATTATTAGTAGAGTATCATTAGTAGTAATTACAGAGCTGGTTACAGATTTCTATGCTTTCTTAATGCTGGTCACTGCATGATACAGCAAAACGCAAAATACCCTGTGCCATTTATTTGGCTGTAACTGTAGTTTAGGTCCCATGAATGACTGCACACATTCCAATTCATAATATAGTGTACTCTCTTCTTCAGTGGTTCTACTTAAGGGGCATGTTTCATGATGCCTGCCTCTGTTAGTACAGCCATGAGGGATTACACTGTTAGTTGATAGCAGTTTGTGTACATGTGTATGTGTGTGTGCGTGTGTGTGTCTGTGTGCATCTGTGCCGAGATGGTGGTGGAGGGAGGTATTCATTTATTTCATGAATGAATTCTGTGCATTGATATCTTTGGGCCACAGTAATCAGTGGTTGTTGGTGGAATTCCTTAAATAACTTCTCTTACGTAGCCGAGCCCCAGCCTTCTCCAGCCTTCCCCAGCTTGAGATGTACCTCCATTTAAAATTCCCTGCAGGAGTACAGTGACTTTTCCACACAGTTGTGTTGAAAATAACTGATAAGATATAACCAGCAAGGATACCATATAGATGAGAAGCTCAATTTATGCAGAGCTTGGCCTCTTTTTCCTCTTGCCTCTGTAGTTTCCTCTTGCCTCTGTAGTTATCTTAGAACAACACCTCGGGTGCTGCAGCTTGTGCTATTGGGATTCAGTAGTAAGCTTCCACCCAACCCGCGACTCGCTTCACTTGCTGTGTGGGATTATGCTCATTATTTATTCTGCCTGCCTACAAAACACACACACGCACACTCACTTAAACTTTAAGCCTGACAAGTTGACAGTCACGGGTCATATGGTTATGAACCTGTCGATTTAACTATATCTCTAATCTACTAAACTCAACAAAAGAATCAGATCAGCCCTTCATATTAAAGGTATGGCTAGCTAACAAGCAGCTGCCTGTGACTCACCCACTCAAACCCATTTATGGCATCTATTCAAAGCCGCCTAGCTCATTATCACAAAACATTGTAATAAACATCAACATGTCACAGGGTCTTGCTAGTGTCATTCCAAATTGGGCTTTGGAAACATTTTATAGTCTTTTTTGTTTTATGACAAGTTCAAGTCTTCTCTCGCACACACATCATCAAGAATATTCAGGTCTGCAAAAGTCCCACTATTGTTAAGGATAAATCCAAAGCTTAAACTGATCACAGCAGTTTCCTCTTTCTAATGATTCAATATATCACCATCTCGTTTGGTTGGTTCACTCATTTTAAAATTGTGGTAAATTTTGCAGCAGACACCGGCATATAATTGAGGTGTTAAGCTGCATCTGTTACAAAAAACCCACTGATACAGTTTCAATAAACACTAGCAATAAGAAGAATCACGCATTATTGGAAATTAACTAGCAAGCGTTCAACTCATTTTCTTAAGAACAAATGCTTGAAATACAGCGCTGAAATCCCAATCTTAAACTAACATGGGCCACCAGACTGGATGCATCCAGGAGCTCAGTTTTAAGGAACAAGTCAGCATTTGCTTGCTGCTCATGCCTCTCAACCACAGTTATACTCACTGCTACCAGTTGCTATGGAAACGTGTTTCCCAGCTCCTCTCTCTTCGTATTTTGACATCACTTCTCTCTCTCTCCCTCTCTCTCTCTCTCCCATTCCCTCTCTCCCTCCCTCCCCCCGCCCCATACTGCAGTCTGATTGGATGCACCAGTACAGCCTCCAAGGAATGGATTTACATGAAGAGGATGTCACTACAGAGCACGCAACTTCATATGAACATCATCATCACCATCAGTGACTGGGCCATGATGACGCATCACTTGACCACATGGCTATTGCACAGTGAAATCACATGATGTTTAAGGAGCACAATTTTACAATTCATTTGAGGCTCAGCTGCAAGCTGAGGCATCAATATCTGCCAGATTCAAAGACACTGACTGTATGGCATTTCATTTGTGCATTGCGAAGATGACAGGACTGCATAGCAGATGGCCAGAAGCTTCGGTACATCTGTGCTTCAGGTTTAAAGTAACGGTGATATGCCAAACCCAAAAGGAACCACCCCAGTACAGAGATACTAAGATACAGAGATACTGAGAGTAGTTCTTAATTATTTCTTATTCAAGGCTTTCAGTCCTTATCCTTATAAAACCTAAAATTTAAGCCAAATCTTCTTTCTGTGGCATCTACAACACCCTAATGCTGCTTGATGCAAAACGATGATGCAATTCCTATTTCTTTAAATTCTTAAAAAATAACTATATTTACACATGAAAATACCCAGATACAGTATGTCTTTATTCCAAACACAGTCAACGGACAACATGATTTGTTTTGTGGCAGCAGAGTGGTGCATGCAAGTGAACGAGGGCGTAAAATATCACTTGAAACACTGACATAACGGGCATATTTATGGGTTATGTAACAGGGCAGTGCACATTAGAATAAAAAAAAGGCCAAAGCGGCAGGAACTGATCTGCCAGAGTGAAGATGATGATTCAGACTCCTATCTGTTTAAGTGTGCTTGTGTTTACATGTTGTTATATTGCAGTATCCTGTATTGTCATATGCCATAAGATGTTTTTTTTACACCATGTTGCCTTTGTTCTTTCTTTGTTATATGCCTAAAGGATGATCATTTTATAGCCATGTAGCTTAAATGCATGAATATATGAGGGGAGGTGTGTGTTATTTTCTTTCACCAGTGGTAGATACCTCATTTTGGAAGATTCTTCATATCCTCGGTTTATGTGCTATACTATAAGTCTCTTGAATAACATCATGACCCACACTAAGGCCAAAAAAAATGAGTTCAAATAAACAGCCTCTGAATACTTGGTATCTGCCTTGGTGAGCTATTTCCTCCTCTCTTTGTTGAAGATGAGCTGTGACTCAATGAGCAGCGGTGCACTCCACTCCAGTAGCCAACAGAATTCGCCCTCATTCAGGCAATTTAGTGTGAGTGCCCTTCAGCATCTGCCTCAGCTGTGCACCACACAACAAAAGCCCAGGGAGGCGGAGAGCTGAGCGTCTGTGGCCCATCATGCCATGCTGCGCACTCCTGTAATGAGTCAGTATTTAGGAGGCTGAATACAAGGCCAGAAGAAAATGCAGATATTGTGCTGGCAGGGACACTTAGAAAATAGGGGAGTGAACGCTTCTGGAAAATAACAGGAAAGAGATTCATTATGGGCTATTAAATAGCCTAAATCAGTCAATTATAACACAAACCAAGGCTACCATAATCCAAGGTAAACATGTTTTGTCAGCTATGAAAAACAGATATTGGATGCTCTGAAATGATAATAATTATATCAAAACTCATCCAGCCAAGTGCTCTGGTACAGCAAAACAACCTGTATATTAAGTGAAAGAGAGCAGTCTGTCATGCTGTCTAAAAGAGACGTGCATAGCCAGTGACATGGAAAGATTCAGAGAGGCTGAATTCTGGGGCCTGGGCAAGGATTTTTGTATTTTTTTTTCAGCTTGATTCCTGTGTGGCCACTGCATACAAGACTTGGGAGTTACTGTGGCATTAACGATTATTGAAAAGTTAACATCTTTGGTGCAAACACGATGAATCACACAGTTTGTGGCAAAAAAAAACAAACTCATTCTTCCAGATGAATCACTGCGGTGGTTTTCCAGTGACTTCCCTGCTAGTGCAAGTCACGACGCACTCCCATCGCAAAACAAAGCCCACAGTTGCTGCCCTTCTTTCTACCAGTGAGATAGCCATTAGGCTAACATTTTGAAGAATATAAACATTAAAGCTGTGCAAATTGAGCAGACTTCCATGCACCCCTGATAATTATTGAAATAACAAAGAGGCAGAGCGGGAGCTAGGGAATGAGGGAGGGAGGGAGGGAATGAGGGAGGGAGCCACAATGACCACTCAGCCACAAGCTGCCTGGGACTACACTGAACCCCAAGCCTGGCACATGCACACAGCTCTCTCTGTGTGTCCATTCAGAAGGCAGACAAGCTGGGACGAGCCGGATAAGCCTGCCTGTGACTCCACCAGGAAGAGGATCAATAGGAGGGAATGTACTATTTCAGATGTAGCCAGACAGAGTTAGGGGCAGGGAGGAAAGGCAGAGCAGCACTTGAGTACTCATTATGTTGTGTAGGATGACACAGTGTGTGCAGCCACTTATAGTGTATTCTATGAATGGTTGAAGGAGATTCAAATCCATGAGAGGTTAGGCAGGCTACACACTAATTGGATTAAAGCACTAATGAAAATGAAAACAAACATGTGCCTTCATCAGGCTTAGAGAGCTGAGAATGTAACCATGTACACACTGACAGCAACTCCAGACACCAGTTGCCGGAGGCCAATTCCTATTCTATGACCAGAGAAATGTTGGATGATGTTCCCCATGGTCCCATCATTTCCTTTGCTTGTTGGTGCAGAAAAGTTGGCTACAGCTGAACTTTTGCACAACCATCACATAGCCTACATCAGTAGTCAATCACATACTAATGTCCCGCCTCACAGACTAACAGGGTCTGAAATTAGCACTTGCCAACCACTAAATGCCGGTAAAATTTGTCTTGCCAATAAATCAACAAGGGTCACCCACCACACTGGCCAGTTTTTTGAGATGATAAAGCCTCAGTTGGTCTTTGCCTGTTCTCAAATCCTGTCCCTGCTGACCACCATACACTCTCTCTGACTGTGAGCCAATCAAATCAAAGCCAAACAATGGCTATGTATCAAACAGGCTCCTGATTGGCTGCTTGTTATGCTGGCTCTATGCAAAGCGGTAGTGGCTAAACTTTTGTTTCTCTGTTCCTTGGATGGATAACTAGCCTAACTGTAGTAGAAACTTGATGTTGTTCCCATGTGGCAACACATAGCAGCTGTGAGGCCATCACAACATCAAGACCAAGACAAAAAAAACATCCATTGTAGAAGTGTGTGAACAAGTTTTAAATCAAAACCTGAATCTGCTCGTCTCTTCATTCAATCACAGTATCTGACCTTATACATGAAATAGCATTGAAAGCGAGTAGAATAACATATTTCTATTAATTATTTTGACCAATAAAATTATTCTTGGCAGGTAAGTTTATTTTGTTTACCAGCCCTCGGCAGGTGAGCCAAAAAGTTAATTTCGGACACTGCATACTAATGTTCTGCCTTTCACTGCAACACCATCATTGCTACAGCTCACAGTCAGTTCAGATCATCAAACAGCAGCACAGCGATATGGTTGCCTGCAGTGTGAAAACTAGAGAATGAATCCCTTTTATCATCCTAATTGCATGATCAGCGCTGATCACACGTATAAGGGTTTATATCTGATATATTCAGCTCAGGTGTTTTCTTATGATTAAAGTATCTGATGTTGGCACTGAATGTGTAAACATTTTTCAGTGCGCAGAAGTATTGATGTCAATTCGATCGATACAGAAAAGACAATGAATTTCGATACCTTGCTTTATCCAAGAGCATTGTTCAAACGGCTCTTTATCTTTTTAAAAAAGGTTTTGTTTGAATACAAAGAAATGAAACATCAATTCTATAATTGTGCTCCTCAATGATAACCATTTTATACTTGCAGTTCTTATCAATTCTCTGTGGTGCTACTTTAAGAAAGGGCTAATTTAGTAAAACACAATAGAGCCGTATCTGTGTATTGACCCTATTTTTTACAATAGTCAATTGTAATACCGAAACAATAACCCAATGTCACTTGTATGAGTAGCCAGCCCCGTGGAAGAAATGAACAGCATAATACAGACTTCAAATTTGACACCACAGAATGGGCGATGTCCTGCCTTCCTGCCACACAGTGTTTCCCCCTCTCAGTGGATGAGACAGTGTTGCCAGCAATAGTGAAACCAACCTTAGGCAAGGAATCTCTAGCTATCTACACAGACAGGAGCCACCTTAATGACTTCAATTCTTCTCGCTGTGTGCATCTACAAGCCGTAAAATCTGCTTCTCACTGACTATACCAGAAGAAGCCCCTTTGATCATGACACAAGACTCATCGCTCCACTGTAAAAGCAGTTAATTTCTTCTATTTCATTTGAAATGCCATTATTAACAGAAAGGCAACACTTAAAATAAGCAGCTCAGAATAAGACTGATAGCTTTGTGATGTTAAAAACTTCTTCAGATGTTTGAAGAAAAATCTATGATTAGTAGTGCTAAATATATCACTTTAGCACCAGCATGCCTATAATATTTGTGCTCGGGGCCATGCTCGCACTCAATTCCAATCTCAAACGGAGTATCAAACTAAAGCTAAGACTTTCAATAAAGCATGGCAGATTTCTCTCATGGTTAGGAAACGCTGTTCTGGCCCTATTGACAATGACATGCTTGATACTTCAGTAGTATGTTAGACAGCAGTGTTATTCAAGGCCATCCCTGATATCCCTCATTAATCCATGCCACATCTAATTGTGCTAAGCCATAACAGCAGGCCATTTGCGTTCTTAAGCAACAGAGTCATGCTCTTCCAAAACATTTCCAGGTCCTGACTAATTAGCAATGCCGCTGACAGCCTAGATGGAGCTGGGTAGCACCAGTCAAGCCTTTCAGACAAAGCTGTGCTGGCTCAGTCTTGCCCTGTGGAGTATTTCAACACTTAATGCTGTCATGTTAAGAATGACACTGTGGAACAGATTTGTGAGTATCAGATTAGTTGAAAAAGAGTGAGTAGTATGGTTGGTGCACTGCATACTGCTGAAGATATGCTGACGCTGAATGTTCTGATCTCATCCCTTTTGTGAATACAAAATGACAGAATGGTTAGACAGTAAGCAGTTACGCAAGGCCAACAGATAAGACATTGTCTTAAACCTACAATACCAATGCTTTCAAAAGAAAGTAAGGATTGGTACAGGAAAAATTGTATACATAGATTGTATACAGAGAAGCTATGACATACAGTACATGGTTAGCTTTCAAAATAGAGTGACAAAGTACCTTACAAACTATAAAGGAATAATAAATAAACGGCACTTCAGTTTGAAATATGGGCTGAAAAAATAAATCAACTGTTTGTAATAGTTGAGCAAATTACAATTATATGAATAATAGGGTATTAGTTATATGATATTAACTTCCAGGACACCATTTCAGTCAAACAAAAGTCCTTTTAAATGAACTGAGCATCTAATCTGCCACAGCTTTTCCTAAAGTGATGCACTTAATGTAGACCAAGTCTTTTAATTGGTGTGGTTTTACCTTTGTCTTCACTAAGATATTTTAAACATCCTATGTGGGACTAGGGTGGGGTTGGGGGGCTGAGGACAGTGAGGTTTGGGCAGCAGGGCAGTTAAGGGAGGACAGGGTTAAGTTCTCACCTGCAATGTCTATTGCATATTTGTTAAGAATAAATAAAAAATCATCATTCTCACCCTTTCAGTCAACAATGGTAAGTATTCCGCTGTGATCATAAATGTAATCACCCAAGTCTGCTACAAACATTGTGATTCAGTCATAAGACACATTTGGTGACGCAACACATTTCTACTCTCACCAGACAAGAAATGACTCAAATGTTCAACGACCTGTTGCTAAACCTGCTAGGCAAAACTGTTCCCATCTGCTGTTTGTGTGTAATGTTAGGTTGACATTTTTCTGCAAATTCAAGGGACTAAAGCACAAAGTGGGCAGGTTAAATACATAGCCCTATGTATTTACATTTATTGCAATTTCAGTGCACTTGATCATAGTGTATCAGCAATGATTCCCTTGAAATAATATTAAGTATTAAAGAAGACTCTTTTGCTTTCATCAAAAGACTGGTGTTTTGCTTTCATCAAAAACACTAATTAAGAAGCTGAAGCCTACTGTCTCTCCATAGTCTTGATATAGCTGTCAGTAACAAACAGTAAGGAAAGCCCAAGGTTGTGCTTTGCATTCTCCGACACAGTCTGACTAGGCGTGGTCTGTCTTCACAAGGGCTCCACTGAGGGCGACAGATGGCACACAGGCACCTTATGACACAACATGAGCTCCCACACACACCTTGCTGGCCAATCAGAGGCTGGACAGTAAAAATAGATGTTGGGACAGGGCTGGCCTCCAGAGAGTTGAGTACTCTATTCCACTGGGCTGGAGTCTCCTGACACATCGCTACAGAGAGGGAAGACTATCACGGTTAATATCAACACTTACAAAGCATGTCAGTCGGATTGGATCGGTCTACCACATCTTTCTGTCTCTCTTTCACTCTCTCTCCCTCTCTGATTGCTTGCCCATTATACAACAGTGTTCTCAATATGTGCCAGTTACCAGCTAATTGGCCTGAACTCATATTCCATTACCATTAGATACCTTTTAGGATCACATTTACCTTTAATGGTTTTCAACTGTTCTATCTCGATCCAACACATGGCCAGGGATACATGTAGGAGATTTACCTTAACTTGTCTGTTTTGTTAAATCTTGAATGAAAACAAAACCTGATGTTTTAATACATGTTTTCTTCTCCTCCTGCGTGTGAGAGTTGCACCAATATGAATGCCATTTATGTTGTTGTCTTGAGACAGCTGAAAATGTAGGACCAATATGCTGATGGTATGCTTATCAATTTGCACTTTTCAAATTCATTCCATTTGGCATGACTTGCAGGATGTGTAGTTGATGAACTATATTTGTTTGACTCAGGTGATGACAACCTATTCTGGCCAGCTGATTACTGCAGAGGATTCACTAAGGATTCACTAAAATTACTCTTAGTTAGAGCCAAGACATTGTACACTGCAATTTGATTCACAATTTATTGATTTTTCAGTAACAATTTATATGAGCTTCCCTACTGGAATAGAATTTATAGTAGTAGTGGGCCACTATATATAGTGTTACTAGCAGTGTTACTAAACCTAAACTAACTAACCTAAACTAAACTAACATTTTTAGTGTTTCTTATACCATCATGGCAATCTGTTTGCTTGTAATGATGCTTTGTGTCTTGTTCCCACATTGCACAACACCAAAAGCTGGAGTTGTCATTTTATTCCAACTAAAGGTTGCAATAAGGTTGAGAGAGATTAAATGCATCCCTTATTTAAACAGGGGAAACACAATCAGTATGAGCTTTCTTTTCCATGTGCCTCCTGTGCACAAGGGCCAAATTTTTTATTTTTTTAAAAAGGTGATATAAAAGACAACATGAATGAATAAAATCTCATTAAATCATCCAACATATCTGCATAAACTACAGGCCTAAAATAAGTTGGCTCATTGGACAGTTTCCTGAAACCATATCACATCTCTAGTCTGTGACATAGTGACAGTCTACTACTGTGAGATATTGTTAATTATCATCACCACTTCATTTCTTCTGTTTGTTCTAGTATGTCTGCATATGTCTACCTTTGGTTTGATATATTATGATATCAAGCAACTAAAACATTTCTAGCTAGGGATGGGAACTGAGACCTTGAGGAACTGTTTCCAGTGTTTCCAGAATCAACTGGATTCCAGAATCAACTGGACTGAAACACATTTACTTATTCCTAGTTTTTCCCTGCTCTTTCTAAATACAGAAACATTTGCACTTTTTAATTCACTATTGAAGTTTTTCGGTCTGTATTCTTCCGTCGTTTGCTGTGTGTTTGAGTGAGATAGCAGAGTGTTCGGTTCTACGCAACATGGGAGCAGTTTCCTTGTACTTGAAGCATAGCAATATATCTGTAGCAAGCATGACAAACAAGAGAGAGAAGAGACTGAAACTGAGACTTGACCTGAAAGTGGGGCTACTTTTCCATTAAGAGTCTAGTTTGTTCTCTAGTCATGGCACTACGCTGCCATGAGCTACAAGGCAACTGCTTCCATTCTGGGGAGGACTGATGTTAATGTGTGTAATGTGTGTACAGTTTTGGAGTAAGTTTGTTGTGAGTAACATAATAAACAGTTTGGTATGAACTATTAATGTTTTTATTCATTCAAACTGGGATTGTAGCAGAATTTTATTCAATACACTTACTTAGTATTTCTGGATTGCTATAAAGGTCTATAAAGATAATATGTATAAGAAAGAAACTAATAAGGGAATCATTAAGGAATCAGATTGTTAAGAAGGAGTCGTTAAGGAATCAATATTGAGAAAATCTTATCAATTCCCAACCCTATCTGTAACTCTACCATGAAAGATAAGGAGACACTGGATATATTTTGATGTCAACAAAAAAACATGGTGGTGAGTAGTAATTATTATTACTAATGAGATTATCATTTCTTTCCCATGTAACCTGAAAAGGGTCGCTGGCGGCTATACTCGTACATTTTTGCTGATGGACCATTCTAGCTGTGGGTGGGACACCCCAGGTAGACAGGAATATTATTTTAATTGGGTTATTCATGGCAACAGTAACTCAAAGGTGCATGTTAACAGCTTAATCTGAATAAGACCTTAACCAGACTAGTAGTCGCCAGTAACTATACCCTGGTTAAGCTCTTTCAAGGTTCCCCCATCTATGGTTGATAGTGTTTTCTCAACATGGTCTAGTCTTGGTATTAAAAGATTTAGAGATCTCTACATTGACAACACATTTACTACGTTTGAGCAATTATCAGTTAAGTTTGGTCTCCCCAGACATCATTTTTTTAGGTTCTTACAGATCTGGAGTTACGTCCGCAGCATAGATCCCCGATTCCCCACACTTCCTGGTGAAACACAGTTTGACCCTTTTCTTACCCCACTTCCTACTCTGAAAGGTACCTTGACAATAATCTACAGACAAATGTGCTCTTTACAAACCACCTCATTAAACAGCATTAAATCCTCCTGGGAGGAGGAACTGTGTGAGGAAATATCTGATGAACTATGGGAAGGGGCACTCAAAAGGGTACACACCTCTTCTATTTGCGCTCGGCACAGTCTCATTCAATGTAAACTCATTCATAGGGCTCACTGGACCAAAGCAAGATAATCCAAAATTTGGATGTGAACCCTAACTGTGTAAGATGTAACCAGTCCCCTGCAAATCATGTACACATGTTTTGGTGTTGCCCATCTCTTGTTGGTTTCTGGAAAGACATCTTTAACACACTCTCAGAAATAAGCGGCACAGAGATCGGACCAGACCATTTTATTGCGCTATTTGGGGATTCCTCACCCACATTACGACTGACCAAAATGAATAAGGATGTAATTGCCTTTGTCGGCGAGACGATTAATCTTGCTTAAATGGAAATCCTCTGCACCCCCTTCTCATGCTCTTTGGATTAAAGCTGTTCTAAAATGCATAAAGTTGGAAAAAAATAAACGTACACTTAATGGGTCTATAAACAAATTCTGTGCAATGTGGGAACCCCTTCTTTTCTTATGTTAAGCGACTACATTTCCCTGCAGTTCCAGAGTGATGTATATTTATATTTATATAGATTTTTTATCTTTATCCTCGTTGGATGGAGGTGAGGACATGACACATTCTGGTGATGGCCTGGTATGTGTATACAAGACATATAGGATGTTAAGGAGGACTGTATTGTCTAATCTAGTTGACCTGTAAACAATTGTATCAAAATGTATTTTTGTTTTTTTCTTTTTTTATTATTATTATATTTATTTATCTTTCTGTCTTAATTTTTCCCTTTTTTTTTTTTTGGATTACCCTGTCTTGTCGCATTGTTGTTGTTGACGTGTTGTTTTATATTCCTACTAAATAACTTACAAGTGCAATTATTGTATAAATGCTGGTTACGTTGAAAATCCAAAAAACAAAGTTAAAAAAAAAAAAAAAGGTCTTTCAAGGTGTTTCATCTCTATGCGCTTGCCACAAGACAGCAACTCTTCCCTGGTTATTTGAGCAAGATCTCTCCCCACACAATTCCAAGATAGCCAAAGGCAAACCAACCACTGCTGCCTCAGCCTTTAACATGCTAGTGTGTGGGAAAACATGTTACTCTATCATTGAATAAATATCCAGGCCCTAAGGCGGCACAGCAGCTCCAAGTGGGAGCCTTCCAATCACCATGTCTCAAGCTGCAAAAAGATTTCCACACTGGGTTCCTCCTTGCTGATTCTAATCGAGTTCTATGAGAAAATTAGTTTGGAAATAGGATTCCACAATGTGGACAACACATCGTAATGTAATGATTTGGACAGATACTGCAGTTTCAATATTGTGCATTCTAAAAATGTTAAGGAGATATTGCATTCCATATACTGCACTGCCAACATTAATTAGATCTATCATTCAGCCGTATTTTCTAACTTCCTAACTTTCTAACTTCAAGAAAGGTGGTGGGTGGGCTTATGCTTTGGCTGTTGCACTTCTTCTCTGTTATCCCAGAATCAAAGGCTGTAACAAGTGAAAGCTAGAAGAGTGCTAGTTAAAAGCTTGCCACGTGGGAGTGTATGGGTGAATAATGCATAACCGTTTTTCATTAACTACACTGACGTTATTAGATACACAGGTTTTTTATTTAGGGGCACAGGTATGACAGCTTTATTACAAGCAAAAAGATACCGTAATTTGATGGCGTTTTTCAAAGTAAAAATTACTAGGCCAACAATATTAGATTACAGAGATGAAGTAGAGATAAAAAGAGATAAAAAAAAAAAGTCTCTCCTTCTGATCACTCTGTAACATGTCCTAGTTATGTTCCAAATTGAAACTAAGTGAACTGGATACAAAAATAATATATATCATCTGCATACAAGCAAATCATAGTTGCCCATCATGAATAATTAAAAGATTTCTCCTTCAAGCTTACGTCTCGTAAGTAGGTTTAAAGGAAAGGTTTTAGAAAACTTTCAAAAATCCTGTGAAAAGCTATGGCTGAACATTTGTTCTTCTACAATGGACTGGAAAATATAGTATAGTAGAGTATAGTATATAGTTTATCCAACTGATTCATTTTTGTGAAGGCAGCATCCAGCTGTAGAAGACTTTGGTCAATTCACACATATACTGTAGTGCTGCTGAGTAAAATTCTTGTGCCGTGAAGCAAGGAAAGTGTAAGAAAAGTGTAACATGAGTGTGTCTTTCACATTGTCACCATTCTATACCCATTGTACTTCCAGCTGGAGTTTTTGATAAAGCGGACAGCTAGTAAGGCAAAGCTTGTTTATGTGAATACAAGCACAATTTGCACATTCTATATATATGTTGTAATTTTACATAGTGTTTTTATTCATATTCTCATTTTACTCTCATTTGTTATACTGTACATTGAATCTATATATTTTTTTATGACATTTTTCAAACTGCAAATATTTCATTCTTTCACACTGTCACACTGTACATAATTATTTCAAGAAGTTCTACTGCTACTATTTTGCACACCTCTTAAGGCTGTAATCCTTACCATTAATACATTTCTAACATGTTCTAGTGCTGAAATTGTAGGTTGCAGATGTTTATATGACCCTCTTTGCTGTATTCTTTTTTATATTTTATATTTCCTTACTGTATCCTGCTGCTATCTGCTGTCGCAACAGCCCAATTTCATCTTATTTTATCTTGCCTTATTTCTTATGTTATCTTTACCTCATCCAATCTAATCTTATCTTATTTTCAGCTGCCGTTCAAAGCTGGTGTTCCTCATCAGTGTTGTTTAAGAAAACAGATTTAAATCTGTCGAGCACAGAACATGTCGGTCATAATTCACTGCGGCGATGATGCAGCAGCACATGGTATTGGTCAGACAGTCAGTGCTCCTCCTGTGCCAACACAAAATGAGTTTTGATGATGTGCTGAGGAGGTAACCCATTTGCAATTAGCTGTATGCTGTTTTGCTTCACAAAATTACCAATAATTAGATGGGAGTGTAATAATCGGCTAACGTTGGCATAGGGTCAGAGAATTTAGAGCCTGAACAAAGATAAATACTAGGCTCTCTAAATGACGTCAATAAAAATTCAGTCAAAATATAACCTACTTAAATACATACACAACAAAAAAAAAAAAAATACTTGGGTGGTTGTTTATTTACCTGGCTGGGCCACCCAATTATAATGTGTTCAAATTTGTTTATTAGGGAAAATACCCCTTGAGATGTCCCATCTTGTTTTCAAGGGGGTCCCGAAATCAATACATCAGAAACCCTGTGTGCACAGTAATGCAAATGTGGTAGAGAGTAGCCTATGTGATATTTTCAAATATGGTAGTAATACAGTAATGCAGATTGCTGGAATGATATAAACGCCACTACAGTAGATGTCAAACATCCTTAACACTTTGCCTTGGCCTATATCAGATCAAGTCCACTAGTGAAACAGCGAGCTGACCCTGTTCAGTCAGAATGTGTTTTAACTGTGCGTTACTGTAGCCACTCAGGCAGAAGAAGCAGCAATGTGCTGGCTTAAGGTAGAAACAGCCTTTCACATGTGCATTCCCTGTTGCAAGTCCCTACTTCTTAGTGAAGGAATTTCCTGTGGCAGCAGATACACAAGCAGCCAGCATGCCATTGAAAACACAGCGGATCATTACTGTTTGCTGCCAACATGCAGTCAGTTCAGTAATTGCAGTTTTTCAGCTCAAATTATAACGTCGCTTCCATTAATAGAAGATGCAAATATTGCTCTATAAAATGTGTAATTTTTTCACAAAACCTCCCCATGCCCCAAATCTCATTTGAAAAAGTCTAGAGGGAAAAAGGAGCTGTGAAGCCTGTGGTGTCAGCACCAGGAAAGCCAAAAAACCGAAACCCCAACAAAACCTTGGCATGGTTCGGGCAAATTATAAACTCTAGCTTGCCTTGGTATGATCAGTTTGACCACAATCATGAATATGAATCTACTTGTACCACTTCATATGGCAGCTTGGTAACAATAGAGTAATACAAGTAGGGCTGGGCAATATATCGATATTATATCGATATCGTGATATAAGACTACATATCATCTTAGATTTTGGATATCATAATATTGTGATATGGCATAAGTGTTGTCTTTTCCTGGTTTTAAAGGCTGCATTACAGTAAAGTGATGTCATTTTCTGAACTTACCAGACTGTTCTAGCTGTTCTATTATTTACCCACTTAGTCATTATATCCACATTACTGATGATTATTTATCAAAAATCTCATTGTGTAAATATTTTGTGAAAGCACCAATAGTCATCCCTACAATATTGTCACAATATTGATATCGAGGTATTTGGTAAAAAATATTGTGATATTTGATTTTGTCCATATCGACCAGCCCTACTTAAAACTGAACATTTAGCCTACTTCGTAGAAAATACCAAGATATATATTGTGTATCGTCATTCAGCCTAAAAATACTGAGCTATGATTTTTGGTCCATATCACCCAGCCCTAAATACATGGGTAATATTTATGTGATTACTACGAAATTACCAGTAATTATCTTTAGATACCAGTGGTTATTAATAGTTCTAACCATTGTAGTTTGTGTTACCTTTTTCAGACTTTTTAAAGACCCATGGATGCTCTGTCTCTCCACTGGCCTGGTCTTGTCACTATGACTGTTGTGAGATAGTTTGATTTGCTTCAGATGGCCTGTCATCGGCCTTTGCACTCCATGGCATCCATGGAAAGAATGCACGATGGGGTTCATGACACATCCGGCTTCGGTTGGCCAAGACAGCAAGAGGGCTTTCAGGCAGTGGAAGTCAGTGAGTCATAGTGAGTAGAAACCCTTCAGGGAGGAGGGTGAGAGACATGGTAAAAGAGACCGAGAGAGAGAGAGCATGCCAAACATACAGTGTACGCTAAAAAAAGTTAAGGTTACAAAAGCTCATATGATTTTGCTTTGAAACGTTTTGTCTGGATACTCCATTTTCACTTTCTGGTCCCTTTAAGACAATAAATTAGACCTTGGTATGGCCTGGTGGCTCACTGAGCTAGGATGCATACCATGCACTCACAACATCAGGTGTTTAAGTCTGACTTGTAACCTTGCATGACATCACTTATCTTTCTCCCGCATCTTTCTTCTTACTCTCCATTGCACACTGTCTAAACACATAAAGCAGCAATTTTTGAAAAAATAAATTGGATTTCATATGCACAAAAAGTGGGTGGAGAAATACCCACAAATGTTTTCAGGGATGTGATTAGGACCACAAAATTACATTCATGCCAGAAGCAGAGCAAATTATCACAATTTAAGATGAAGTGAAATTGATCTCTGGCTGCTCACTTTGCTCATGACAGAAATTTGAAGGAACATTCAATAGTTACAAGGGGTTCCTGCAAAATAGATGCCTTCAGGGATGTGAAGAGTAACAGAGAGAGTCAAGATACATTTATTGACTTGAATTATTGTATTTCTTAGTTTTTTTTTGCTAAAAGGTCGACAGTCGGTACAGACTATCCTTTAGTGTGAACAGACTAAAGAGTGTTGACTCTGGCCGTTTGGCCCGATGCCATTTTTTCAACCATGGACCATGGAGCAAGAAACGACAGAACCTAGTCTGTGAAATATTTACAGTATAGAGTTCTAGACAAATAGGTAAATGTTTTTGAATGACAGAATCGGGTGTGATTCTTCAATGACGCCCATCTTTGTCTTGTTGGCTAATGTGAACAGCTCCCCCCCCTCCGAACAGCAAGCATTTAGTCTGAACTGCCCTATTCAGGCATTCTGTCCCAGCCCTAGTCTGTCGCAACCCATACTTGCAAAACTTGTGAAAAATAGTCCTACATACACAAAGCTTCAACATTTATCAAACAGGGTTTTCCTGCCTTATGTCCTTGGTTTGAATCTGGCCCAGGACCTTTGTCACTTGTCATTCCCCTCTCTCCACCCCACTGTGTCTCTTCACTTTGATCTGCAAAAATTGCTCCCGGTAATTGCCCCCGTCATGATGGAGATGATACATTATCATCATATGCTAATTTCTATATCCGTAGCATTGTGACATACCAATTTAAGGGTGTCAGCAAGTTTCAGTAAGATAAATTTAAGACTTAACACACCTTTAATGACTATTTCAGTGCAAACACCGTAAATTTGTTGCCAAGTGCTTTGGGAGTCAACAGACATTTTTCCCCACGTTCTGAACAAGTAGCTAGATTTGTCTCTTATTAGCAGGTTTTGAGAAATAAAGTCACCAGGTGCGTCCTAAAAATCACAAAATCTAGCATCCATGTCACCTAGTTGGCAACAGTTGCTATTTTTAGCCAAGCAAGCAGCACAGTCATGAGTCCCAACTACGCAAAATATGAGCACTAGGGCTGGGTGATATATTGTATATATCGATATCGTAATATGAGACTAGATATCGTCTGGGATTTTGGTTATCATAATATTGTGAAATAACTTAAATGTAATTAAAATTACTGATTACCAATGATCATTACAAATTTTCAAGATTTTCTTGTGTGTAAATATCTTATGAAAGCACAAGCTCATCCCCACAATATCGGCACATTATCGATATTGAGGTATTCGGTCTAAAATATTGTGATATTTGATTTTGTGAATATCGCCCAGACCTAATGAGCACGTCTGCTTCTCTTTCTTCTGCTTAGCGAATTATGGATTCATGTCATTGACACATGTCCTCTGTTGGCCAGATGGCCACATTGTGGCATAGCGCCTAAATTCAAATGATTCAAAGTGCCTTTTCTCCAGTTTGTTTCCCAGTTCCTTGTTTTTCACTTTACCAGTAGAGGAAAAGGCTTTGACAGTGGGCAAAAATTTCCTTGTATAGGGAAAACCCTGTCAAATCTTGCACATAGCAGAATTTATTCTTTCTTTCAGACCTTATCAAAAATAAGAGGACAGTCTGTCAAACATCTGTGATATGGCCAATGATGAGTCATTCGGTCTCATACTAAAAGTAGAATCAAAGCAGTCTGAACATGAAACGTTGTTTAGGCTCCTAAAAATGGATCATTGTTTGTCATTTGGAGATTTTAAACTAGATGACGACAAACAAGTAGAGAGTCTGTGTTTGCCTCAGCCCTATTATAACCTTACAAAACGTGAACTGCGAGTCAGTGCTAAATTAATGACCACAGTTCAGTTCCAGCCATGACTTCAAATCCGTAGCCTAGGCAGGCAGTAATCATCAAAACCGCAAAACCCACTTGTAATGTTTCACAGTGGAATTTTATAATTTCCATGTTATTTATCACAATACTTATATCAGCACCTGCTCTTATGTAAGCACCATGTTTCAAAGATGGTAAATTAAATAATACAGTTGTTTATTGTTGTTGTAGGCCTATGTTCAAATAACATGGCCAAAAAGATGTACAAAACATTTCAGAAAATCATCATAAAAGCATTCTGATCATAATCCCTTTGTCAAATGTGTTGTTTCATAATCTGTTCACATTTTTTTTAACATACAGGTAAACTAGCTAGCATAAGATATCCCAAGCCGTGTTCCATCTTTGAGAAAGTAGCACTTTCTTCTTCTGTTTTTGTGAAGCATCCAAGGGTACCAGACAACACTTCATAATTCATGAGGGTCATCTGCCTATAAAAGGTTGAGTCAGCCAAACACGGCGAATGGAAGTTGGCCTCTATGGAGCAGAAATATGAAGACCTCACCAGCTTTACAGTTAAAAGATTTGGGAATTCAATTTTCAGAAAGGCTTGTTGACCTTTTTAATTTAAAATATCTTTCTGCACTTGGGCCTGAACTCTGAGCTGACTGTCAAAGAATGAGATTCAGAGCTCTAAATTATGTTTTTACTTTGTAGCAGTGGTGCACCCAGTATCAAGAAGTTAATAGCAAAAGGAAATAGCAAAAATGAAGAGAGTGCAAAATATAGCATTCATCCACACTGTTCCTCGAAAAGCCAGCTGCCTGCATTAATGCAGCGCTCAAAACTAATGGCATCCTGACGTACCCAGGACAACAAAAAATGCATTTGGGATGGTCACAACTGTTTATGGGACACATTTGGGCCAGTAGGACACAAGTCATTCTTTGTTATCCTGTGTTCTAGATCAAAGCAAAGTACATTGTAAACATAGCCTAAATGTACTGTATTTTGGCACTGTGTCAGGTAATTGATTGTTGGACAGTTTTATAGCATATAGCGAGTTAAGCCAGTGAGACCAGTAGTGAAGGAGAGTGACAACTAGCACCGCTACATGTTACATTACTTCTTCAGCGAAACCTCCATTCATTTTCTCATAAATATGAAAAATGTCTCATATTTTACTAAGGCCATGACCACTGTAGATCAGCTGTTTTTAATAGATACGGTTATAAGCTATAATCTACAGTACATTTTACTGCAATAAGACATTGTAAAAACCCAAGCTCATCTTTATGAAACCATCAGGGAATGACATGCTACATTTCCCACCTAAAAGGAATGTAACTGTTATGACTGCCGCCTCACCTGCCATGATAGCCTACTTAGCCAGCTATCAAAACTGTCACCAGCTTTTAGACTCTGAATGCCCTACTTAGTCAAACAGCAAGATCTCTACCACTACTTTCTAAAGAAAAGGGTTACTTACAATAAAAGTAGAATTAAGACAAATTTCCCTCTAAAACACAAAGAGGCGGAGCCCTAATGTTTAGAAGTGATGTTTATGTTTTGATAAAACATGTAGGCTAAAGAAAAACACTGTTAGTACTGCAAACTGCACTAGAACCAGTGGGACCGAAACAGGGAGAAATGTGGAACCAAAACTGAAATTACCCCAAGTGCCACCACAGCTGCATTAAATTACAGGGCATCAGCATTTCAGAGGTGAAATACCCCCCCCCCCCCCCCCAAATGTATGACCAAGCTAATGACCAAGCTAATGACCAACACAATTACTGAGAAAAAAACAGAAAAAAAACACTGGACATAGACACAGCTGCCACAGGACGTCATGCTCAGATTAGGTCTCAGTTGTATTCCATGTCATACAATTTATGTGCATCCAAAATAGTCACCCTTTAAAGCCCAGTGATTGGAAATCTAAGATATGCTATCTGTTATCTTCAAAAACCTTCAACAGTTTTCAATATGGAGCTCCATTTGGGGAACAGTATGACGCCGTGAAAAAACAACTTGGTTCGAATTTAAAGATGATAATACCATCTGTAACACAGGCTTTCTAATGGCATCAACAGCATTATTTCTCCTGGTACTGCAGAGTGGCCGAGCAGTACTGAGCCAAATGGCGGCAAGAGATGGTGTAATGTCCTTTTCATTAGTCATTCATTATTCATTGGGAACACGACAGCCTTGCATGTGCTGTCCAAATAAAAAAGGTCAAAGTGGCTGTGAAGATCTCAGATTACATTGTGTTAAAACTATTTCACTTTGGCATAACATTTAGTTTTGAACACGTAGCCCCCAGCCTAAAACAATTCCCTGAACAGTCAACAATTAACATTGGCTGTCCTTATGATCAGTAATGATTAGGTATAGGAATTATTAAACAACAAAGTGAATTAATCACTGTGTGACATACTCTTCAGCAACAGCAATAATAGGCAATTCAATTCAATTCAACTTGCATGAAGAGTGGCCAAAACACTACATTTTCATGGCTGATCAATAAGAATGCAATATGAAAATTACAATTAAAATATACAGTAAATCATCATCAATTACCCTAAGTTCATAAAAATTGAATTTACTGGGGAAACAATTTAGTCATGATCCATATCTTGGTTTATACAAGAGAGAGCTGTCAATTGTGTCTGTTTTAGGCATCTTTCTATTTTTGGACTAGTCGGTTACATAATTTTAGATTAATCTGCAGTGAAATGAGGTTAATTCCAATCCCCAGTAATATCACTTGCTAATTTTTTCCTTCCAGTACTCTGACAGTCCTACTTCTAAGACATGTACACATAGAGTAGCCTATATATGACTAACTTGATAATAATGTGATACCTGTAGTAGTGCAACAACAAATGCTGTACTATTTACTAGATACTGTAGTATTTCTTCTGTTATTTTTCAAGGCTAGGCCAATTTTGCCTGTTTGTAATTATTAATGAAGCGACTCAGGATAAAACAATTACAGATTCTGCACAGTCCCAATGCACATTTGGTGAGGACACAGAATTAATTAGCAGTTTATTTCAATGTGGTCTCACTTTTCTGTCTCCTTAGTTGATCAGTTACTTTAATCTCTTCTGTGGAGAACACAGTAACATTAGGCTACTTGGTTTCGTTTATAGCATATTACATACATGTTAACAATGCTTAGGCTATATAACAGTGTGATTTATTATGAAATGCCAGAGTAGCTGTAGATTAGCATAAAATTAATTTAGCTATATATGGCCATACTGTCTGACAGCAGGCCAAGGCTGTCAGAACGAACAGTTGAATTGAATTTCAGTTGAATGTCAAAAGATAACAAATTTGAACACCCAACCTGCATCCATTCTGTCAAAAACTGACATTTATTTATTTATTTTCTTACAGCTGACTGAACTGAACGCATCACTGGCTCCCCATGCTTTGGCTCCATACACTCTCATACTGTCCCTCTCGCTATATCTCTTGTTTGTTTTTAGCACGCACATGCTTGCTAGCAGCATCATGGCAGAAAACACCCAGCCTGACAAAGAGATTAGTACTCCTCCAAGCGATGTTTGTAAAATATTCGGATTCCCCTCAGTAAAAAGGCAAGATACAGCAGAACACCAACTCAAATCTTTCAAGAAACTGAATAAAGGAAAGACCGCACGCTGTGAATCAACTCTGGATAAAATTTATATCTGTTTAGAACACGCTGTCCGTTTATTGTGTCTTGCTTTCATGTGTCAATATTCTCTAAAATGTACAATTAATATTCCAATTTAAGACAATTCACAGTCTAATTTGATTTTTAGGGGACACTGAAAGCCTTACAGCAGTCCATGCAAACTATTCAATGAAGAACCCAGAAGAAAGATCTACCGCTGTGTGACTGTGTGAGTTGTGTGAAAATTAATTAATTAGATACTACTTAAGAAAGAACAAATATATTATAATTATATTATTACATTATTAGGCTAATTGGGCTATACTTTTACAAGATTTTAATTGTGGTTGATGTTATAATATTGATTAGGCTATATTATTCTAAAATTTTAATTGTGGTTGCTGTTATAATATTGATTAGGCTATATTATTATAGGATTTTAATTGTGGTTGCTATAATATGATAAAACTTCAGGGGCAAACAGCTGAGTCCATTGCCTTAGCACCAAAGGCTTATATGAAACTGCTTTGTATCTCTATTAAAAAAATCTGGGCTGAATGCTCTCCTTGTTAGGCTTAACACTTTAACACAGGCTAAAGACTTAGCCTCTTAATATGCGTGTGACGTCAGTACTTCCATGGTTGTCGGAAGTTTTTTATTTTTGTAATAACAATAATGATGAATTTGCATGAGGTAGAGAGGTCACCAATTTGACAGGCAATGACTATGTAAAGCAGTATAATGTTAAAAAAGAGTAGCACACTTATAGTGACTGCATAAAAAGAAAGCCTCAGGCACTGCAATCCTGATTCTCCCTGCTCTGTGCAAAGTGATGCATCCTATAGTGTTTCAATAATGAATGTACCATACTGCGCATGGATGCATGAAAAAAAGAAGACACTGCTTCTTTTCACCACATAAAAGATGCACAGAGCTCATCAGACTAGCAAATAGCCCATTGGTTTATGGCGTCAAGATGAGGCATGCTATCACTTTCTTAAATCAGAGATACTGTAGGTTATGTTTCAGGGGTTTGAGCTGAACAGACTTCCACTGCATCACTTGTAACTTGTTTTAAGGGCCCTCCAGCATGGATAGTGTCACCATAGCAAGTTCTTTTCTCGCTGCAGGGGCTGCATGGGCCAGAGAGAAGGTCGTGATGAGCTACTCCGGGTCACAGGACTTCCTGCCTCCCCCTACCCTCCTCATTCCCAATTAAGACATGGGAAGGCAGAACGAGGGCCAGGAGATGCCCTCAGCTTATAACAGCCCATGGAAAGGAAATCTGGTTTTATCTGCAAGCAGATATCCAGATGAGAAAAGGCGATACATTTTGCCAAGCGCAACTTGAATTTACATGAAAGGTGAAAGGTCAAAGAAAGGTTAAAGAAATTGAGAAACAAAAAAGGAAAATGATGTGTCCACCTTGAAATGGCTCAAAGTTGTTTTCACCATTGTCACAGGATGCTGGTAGCCTGAACTAGGGCCAAAATGCCATAGGTTCTGTTAACCAAAGGTAAACTCAACTGTTCACTAACAAGCAATCATAATGTCTGTTAAAATGTCTAAAATGTTAAGTTGGGCACTTCAGAGATCTGAAACACAATCTGTGTCTCAAGTAGGCTAGCCTATTTCCAGCAAAGAGCTGCTTCCTTAACAAAACTCTGACAAAGTCAGCAATACCCTATCGTATGTTTCCCTTTGTCTCTGACCTGGAGAGCAAATGCTTCAAAGTGGAGGGAAGCCATACAACACCTACAAGTATGCCAATCTAAGGTTACATGTCCACAGGGAACCTCTGTTCACAGCGCTGACTTTTTTTTTTTTTCCATTATTTTGAATGGAAAGGACACACTCTTCTACATTACGGATAGCATTGAGGTCTTAGCATTTTAGTTTTAAATGTTTCAACGTTTAGCAAAAAAGCAATGAAACAGGTTTTCAATAGCTACTTAGTAACAACAAGAGACATGACCAGCTCTCCTCCCAAGACTTTGTCCAGTGCTGCTATTAAAACAAAGCTGTCCAGTGGACACAGGGACTAACCTAAAACCTGATTAGTATATTCTTAAATAATATCTGATTAGTATAATTCCTAATATGACATCACCTCAAACTGTGTTAATTGAAAAGTAATAATGCAACCACCATAGAGGCTTATCACTGAATAATCAACAACGAAGCCCGCAGCCTGCAAGTCTTCTGTAAGCAAACCCTTAGGAAAGGAAGTTGTGTGTCCCTCTGACAGCGCTTCACAGGGTCACGTGCACGTGTAATGTCGTGTTTTTAGCTCCCAAAGGCGACGCATCTCCTCTCATCTCTCTCAGGCCTGGATCTGTCTAATCCACTCCCTGTCACAAAAGAGTCAGGCAGTCCTGGCTAGAACAAAAACACTGCCTCTTTTGCTTCTCCTTCCTAATACTGGAGCGGTGGATATCTGTGGGATTTATAGGTGATGGTCTTGAGAAACTACTGTCAGTTTTCTAGGGGAAGAGAATCTGTTTAGACAACTAGTTCAAATTTAAAAAAAAATGAAACATGCATGGCTGACAGCTGTTTCTCAAACATTATCTACACACCCAATAGTCCTGTTTTTCCACCATGACCTGAAACCTGGTTCAATAAGTAGGCCTATCCCCTAAAGCTTAGTGGTAGCATGTCACTAAACGTCATATTGCTGACTACTGCAGCTTCCTCCAAAAGTGGATTTTTGTGTCTCAGACAAAGGGGCTTGTATCCATACAGACAACACATGTAATCTTTCAGCAACAACACTTACTGGGACGACAAAGGGTTTAGCATTGAAAGATGTTTCGAAGTCATTTGTTTTGAGTCTTGGATAACATCACGAATACTGAGGGATGTTAACAACAAAACATTAATAGTCTAATTTATTAAATTGCAATTGAAATGCAATGACAACTGTAAATAATTGTAATAAAAATGTCTGAATGTGTGAGAATAAAGTGTGCACGACTAGTTGTGGGTCAATCTTCATTGTTTCAGGTATTTCAATAACTGTCTATATTAGGTAAGAAGATTTGATGTGGTTGTAACAAATTGAGCAGAATAGTAGTTGAATTTAACTTAGCTTGAATTTTAACTTAGCTTGAATTTTACTTAGCTTGGATTGCTATCTAGGCTAACTCTTTAAGGCTTTCATGATAAAGTTGCAATGTATTATTTTGATGTAACAAAAATTTGTCTGGGTGAGGAATTATTACTGACTTGTATGTCAATCATCTTTCACAATAAAATTTTGGTTTAACGATTGTTTTTGTTAATCAAATTGCTGATCCACTAGCCAGAATGTGTCCTTCTTCGCTTGTTGCAACGCACCACCATATTATCTGTGTCTGCTGGCCTCTTAATTCCACAAATATGTCGCCACATTCTGCTTGCAGTTTGATAGTCTTATCTAGCCTCAGGATAGACAGGCTAAACCGACGGTGCGGCTGCCCTATTTAATGGTTTCCTTGGTAACGAGATTTCATATCAAAACAATTTGTTTACTTCGAGAGCACGCTTCGTAAAAGGGTCCGCTAACTGGTGATTTTTCCCCAGTTTGGGCAAACTTTGTCACCCGCCGCAGTGCCTGGTGGACCGAACAAATTCACCAACCACTTTTCAAGATCTGCAATATCACCTGCATTTGGTGGATGATATTGTATTAATCATATATATAAGAGTGACATTTTGGGGTTGATTTTGTGCCAAACATAGCTATTACAGGACGATAAAAATTCTTCATAGACTTACATGTGCTTATGCTTCAGGCTGATTATTGATTTATTTATTCTATTTATAAACATTTAACTGATCTTGCTATATGAAACTGGTTACATAGGAATAGGGCGCCAAAACGATAACGATATCTATCGCGAAAGAACTTATACTCAATATAAATATAATACATGCTCGAAAGAAAGGTCGATAGAAATCATTGCTTGGTTGGTTAAGTACGCAACTCCACACAGCGGAGAGAAAGCCTTGGAACAAAGTTAGGTTATACCAATCTTCTGCTTTCATCAAAAGGTAATTTTTAAGCCTGACAAAAATGACTTTTATATTGTGATCGATATCGACTGATAAAAAAATGTTATATCATGATAAAGATTTTTGCCATATTGCCCACCCCTAGATAGGAATCCAAATATGGTACAATCCACACACTTATACGTTACCATCTTAACATATCATGAAAGTAATTCCTCTACCGAAAGATAGGTATAAAAATCTTGCACATACCCAGCAATTACAGCACTATGGGGTGCTACATCACTGATTGTACACAACGCCCAATTGATAGAGGTCTGTGGCAGTTTAGCAATGACAGGCCACTCCAGTAATTCTTCATCGTAATCAAATGATAATAACAAGTACTCAGTCAGCACCATTTGCAGGCTAGTGGGGGTTACCACCACAGGTTCAAGCACATGAGACTTCAAGTAATCAACAGGACCATCAGCTGCCCCATAAAGGTTAGTACCGCAGTCCATTAAGACATGTGCAGTTCGACAATGAATGACTGAGTGAAAAAGCTACAGTCACTTACCCAGGAACAGAGGCTTGCCAGCACTGCTGCTAAGCATAATAATACTACAAAACAAACTACATATTCATTTGCAAGTGAATGTTTTTTCTACTACCCGCTGTTGAAGAAAAACCCTGATGAGATTCTGCTGTGATTCCCTTTGTCTGGGGTATGCCAGAGGGCTGCTGTTGTCTGAAACCACCAACTGATTTGACTCATTTGTTCTCTTGGTTGAACGGGTTGGCGAACAGGTGAAATCTAGTATAGCTTATACTAGATTTAACACACCTACGATGGTTTCGAGTAGGGGTCGATAAACATTTTCAGCTGCCCAATCAAAAAAAAAAACAGTTTCAAATGTCAGATCAGAAAAGCAGTATCAAGGCTGTTCAGTCTACCTGAATATGAACCACATTCGGGACATCTGGTTAGGACTGGTAGCCTACAATGCGCTAAGAACGCATTTTCTGTCATTACACCATGCTAAAGTAAACGCTTCATCAGGTTAGAGCTGTTCTACAACAATTGCATTTGGCAATGTTGATTTCCACCCTTGTAAAGCTTAGACAAAGACAAAGAACTTTGGAGGCTTTGTAAGTCGGTCTGCAGTCAGCCATGGTTCCATCTTGCTTTGTAAATGGAGCAGCATGGAGCTAGGCTACGTCATCAACACTTTCTGCATGATGTAACTGATGATGTAACTCAAAACAATCCCACTGTAAGCTACAGAGCTACATTATGCTGCTCAACAGAGCCATATGATGATATGCAGAGTTTAAAGTACTTTTCTTTTATCAATCTCACAGTTGTAAGACATTTGAAACCCAACTCTAATCGCACTAGCCCAGTTTTGTTTCGGGAACTTTTTTCTTATTTTGAACACCGGAGACAATATTTAATTTTTTGTTAGAAAAGCAATCTTGAAAAATATTCCATCATAAAGTCCTTATTATGAGTTTGAACAGGATCAATTAACATGTAAAATAAGTAGGCTATGACAAAAGGCTCAGCAGGCCCACTACCCATGCAGGAGGCAGAGATAGCAAAGGGAAATAAAATACATTTCGGCTAATCTCTCACCAGTGTCGGTCTAGCAATAAATATTGCAACCATGCCATGTAATCATCTCTAAAAATGTTAGGATTTTCTTTGATCCCCATTTAACAATCAAAGGCTTAAAAGTGGCATTTATAAAAGTAGTTGTTCTGATATTTGTGCAGCATATCAAGAATAGGCTTACAGACCAAAACAAGCACGATGTGCACAAGAGGAATACAAACAAATTGCATAACATTATAATTCTAGCTTCAGTGATGCTTCCTGAGTTGTGTGATAAAGTGGTAGCCTAATGTTTGTCAAGCTGTCAGTTGAAATCAAAGGACAAACCAAACCTCCACTGCTGTAACACCTTTCCTTATTATTTTATAGATTTGGATAATAACTGTATTAGCCACATATTCACTTTCTTATAGTTTCAACTGTTCTACATACATGGTTACCATATAACTATGCAGAGAGACAGTCTGAGGACACCCTGCCAAACTTTAGAAGATGTTTTCTCAAACAGCATAGCCATATTTGAGAACATTTAGGCCTAATTCCCTCATTTGTTCTCTGATTTCCGTGCAAGATTCACCATTTTGTAGATCTCATCTTGCGCTTCCAGGAATATGAAAAATCCCTTATCAAGTCCGCAAGTGAAATTATTCTAAGCTGTATAAGCTCAAGTGTATTCAACTGAAATCTAATGGTAAAAAAAAATAAGTCTATCAAATATAATTGACACAACTCATGAAAACATCTTTACATTAAATCATGACTCCAAGAATGAAACCAAATCAAATTATGAGAGTCCCTTGCAAATTTACAGCTCTACTATATAGGCCTAATGCTTTAATTTTGCTAATAAGCGTAAGAGAAATAGTGTTTATATCATGATGCAGGGAGGTTTCCAATCCCTTTCTCTTCCTTTACTCCCTGAGGAATGCCCAGCCCACATGGGATTAAAAGATATAAGAAGCCCTGCGCCTGCGTTTAGTGGTCCAACCATATGTTCCTCCTCACATATCAACTTACCCAGTTTAACACATAGCAGCATATAGGAGCAACATATAGGATCCCAACTCAAGCCCTTCATCATGTACCAGGAGATTACATCACAGATGATTCATACAGTATAAGTTGTGTGTGCTGTGCATTGCTGTGCAGATAAGACCAAATAAACCAACACTATAATGGGATGAAGCCTTGGTGTATGTAAACATCCAATGTCAATTATTGATAACCACAATAGGCCTACTAATATACCTGTACACACTGATAGGGCTGGGGTTACAAGGGTTCCCGGTACGAGGGACACGTATTTCATGTTGTACAGTATACCTTTAACTGGAAAATCGTGACTCAACCCAAAACACTGTGTGTGTGTGTGTGTGTGTGTGTGTGTGTGTGTGTGTGTGTGTGTGTGTGTGTGTGTGTGCGTGTGTGTGTGTATGTGTGCCTACAAATATTGGGACCGGAGCATCATTCCCCATCAACAACAAACACGTCCCATCTGAGCAAGATACCAATGGCCAACACCAGATTATGGATGAAAAAGCCACGGCAAAAAAAAATGCATCCGCATGACATATACAATATCTCCTGTCACACATGGGCTAAATCCACACTGATAAAATTTAAAAGGCTGTCCTCCTTGAACGTGATGTTTTGTTTTTTCTGATACAGTAACGCTAAGTCAGTGTACAGGCTGTGTTGGTCACGCAGATAACAACGCTATTATCTATTGACTGAACAGGGGGAATGGTATAATGCATAATCAGCAAGCTGTTTTTATTTCAGCCAACAGATCATCCGGCCACCTTAGCTAGGCAGTAAGCTAATTAGCAGCGACGAGCAGTTGCAGTAACGTTAACGGTGCACCTGCTAACCGAGTGCGTGCGGGCGGAGGGAAAGGGGAGAACGGGAGGAGAATAAACGCCTGCGTCCTGACCACTAACGGACAGAAACAAATGCGTTATGCATAGCAATGCAAAAAACTTAAATACACTAGCTGCTAAGCGGGGTAGGAGTGTTGGATGTGAGATTTCTTACCTGTAGAGCCCACAAGAAGCAAGGCTAAAAGATATCCCTTGACTGGACCATTGCAACTCCCGGATAACGGTAACGCTAGACCGCGTAACCTAGCTAACGTTTAATCTCTGGTTGCTCCTTATGATATGGCTCTCGGGTTTGCTATCTTTTAGGAACTGTTCATCCTAGTCTATGTGTTTGAGCAAGTCGGAGGTAACTGTCAGAACCGACGTCGGTAACGTAGACCAGCAGCCAGGGAGGACCAGTGATGAGCGCCAGCGCACTGTTCAAAGTCTGACTGACAAGCACTGCCTTCTTACTCACGTGAATTAATCCGCACAAGCGGAATAATGAACCTCCTGTTAAATAGTGCGCTGGTCTCAAAGGAAGTCAGTGTCATGAAAAAAGGCTGAATATGTAACGCTTCAGACAAAACACTTAAATTATTATATTATATTACATTATATTACATTATATTATATTATATTATATTATATTATATTATATTATATTATATTATATCATATGTAGTAGTCTAGTACTAACATTATTAATATTAATATTATGCATGCTGAAAAAATACACTTCACATGTGCTTCAGAATGTTTACACATCTGATTCAAAATATACAAAAATATGTATTTCTGAAGTGTATAGAGATGTATATATTCTGAAGTACATGTGTATTTTTTGTATTTTGTATTATTGTTAGTTGTATGATGATGATGATGATGATGATGATGAGAAGAAGAAGAAGAAGAAGAAGAATTCTGCAAGTACAATCAGTGTGAGCATGATTACTAGCCTACTATCTGAATACTTCTAAAAGTCTGTACTTTAACCTCTCCAGGTTTTATTACATTTACAGTAAAATATAATCTGAACTTTTAAGTCCCTTATTTAATTCCAGATTTCTAAAGAGAGGTTAATAGAACCCTACTAATCATTTGGCTTTCATAAGAACAACAGCAAAGTCACTTTTATGTTTGTTTCTTTGTTTGTTTATTTCTGTTTTGTATTTTTGTTTACATAGGTGGGTGGATGAGTGGGGCAGGGGAGTGGGGGTAGTATTTTCTGTTAAAATTAGCTAATTGCTTCAGTGCTTCCTAGTTGGCTACTCTTTTACTCTTTTTTGTGTTCTTTCTAAACAAGTTCCATTACTCTGAAATAAGTACCAGAACAGTACTGTTTCTTGAGTTTCTGGTTAGCTGCACATACTGTAACTGTGTTTTTATCCAAGCACTGTAAGCTGTATCAAACTGGCATAGGTTAAAACTGACAAGTTTCAGAGATATCATTAGAGATATGTTCAAATTCGAAAATGCACAATAAAAACTATAATCCTTGCCTCTGCATACTTCCCTTGCTCCTTAGAATGAAGAAGTACAGCTGCGGATCAAATACTCATTCCTCCTCCCAAAGGCCTCTTAGAGCCTTATGCAATCCATTTGTATTTAAGCTATAAATTGAATAGCACCTATGACAGCAACACTGTAGGGGATGCCTGAGAAGATAATGTTGTTTGTTTGATTGCACGGCGGGGAGATAGCATTGGCACCCTGAGAGAGGGTGTGCATTTGATTTACACTGTGGGCCAGTACAGAGATGCAATGGACAAAAATGTAATGAATCGAAATCAGTCTGTGGGCTGGCTGTATCGTGTAAGGTCTCGTGGTTGAATCTTGCACATGTGTAGTATGTGCATCCCTCAACAGCCCTTCCCTCTAAACACACAACCACAGGGAGCGCATCCCAAGAATTTTCACTAACGGCTCGTTCCCACTCCTCCCTCGTAACCACTCGCCTCCTATCGGGAAGGAACTTGGAGAAAACAAGGGGAGGAGGGGGGGAGAAGAGAAGATGTGTGTGTGTGTGTGGGGGGGGGGGGGGGGGGGGGGGTTGCAGTGGGCGTGG